>NW_026060243.1:0-161557 GCF_024166365.1 Elephas maximus indicus | reverse complement strand
TGGCTGTAAGTTGGATGTAGTCATTGAAAATAATTTTTTTTTCTTTTAAAAATTCAAGATTCAGACACAGTAAACTTTTTATGTCTTCACTTTAAGGGCAAAGTCGGGGTATTCATAATGTCCTGTTTAAAATTTATCTATTCCCATAATAATTGATACTTGGATCCAGTGAACCATACATTTCCCATTCCTTCATTTTCCTATATTTACATTCAGAAGTATATGTCTTGTTAAAGTTTTACATCCACCAAACATGGTTTCCAAGTTACTTTCATTTGCTGTAAGCAAGGGGCTAGGCCTTCTAATACTCATGGAGCTTTCTGTGTACTCAGGATTTCTCATTGGACAGCTTTATTGACTTTTTCTCCTTGGTTCAAAATATCATCCCACGTTGAGGAGTTACACAAAAAGTTGGAATCTATTTGCACAAATATACTTTTCATTTCAGCATAGGAGCTTTCTCCATTTGATATTTTATGTATATTAGTATTGGAATAATATGTCAGTTTGTATGGGCATTGCTCTGATAACTGTACATCTGATCTTCACATCCATTGTGTATCTTTATTTGTTTATAACGTAGTGTTTAGAATACATATGAGAATATCGTATTTGCTCATTTAATTTAAACCAAAGTAGTATATTCTTTGTTCTACATTTTAAAGGGTGGTTGTTGTTATTTGCCATGGAGCCCATTCCGAGTCACAGCAACCTTATAGGACATCATGGGACACATTTTTATGGCTCTTGTGTCAATCCATCTCATCGAAGGCTTCTCATATTTTTGCTGACCCTCTGTTTTACCAAACACGATGTCCTTTGTCTAGTGATTGATATTTCCTGATGACATGTCCAATACAGGAGAGCCAAAGTAAACCTTGCCATCCTCACTTCAAGGAGCCTTCTGATTGTATTTCTTCTAAGACTGATTTGTTTGTTCTTCTGGCACTCCACAGTATATTCTATATTCTTTGCCAACACCACAGTTTTTCTTCTGCCTTCCCTTTTAAATGCATCAGCTTTTCTCCTGCCTTCCCTTTTCATTGTTCAGGTTTTGCATGCATGAGGGGATTGAAAAGACCATAGTTTAGGTCAGGGGCATCTCAGTCATCAAAGTGACATTTCCAGTTTTTCAAACTTTTAAGAGGTCTTTTGCAGATTGGCCCAATGCAATGCATCTTTTGATTTCTTGACTGCTGTTTACATGGATGCATTCATCGTCAAAAAGACCATTTCAAGATCTATCCTGAAGTATATTGCTGTCAGTGATAGGATAATACCCATATACCTGAAAGGAAGACCAGTTAGTAAGAATGTTATTCAAATTTACACATGAATCACTAAGGCCAAACATGAAGAAATTGAAGAGTTTTACCAACCTCTGCAGTCTGAAATTGATCAAACACGCAATCAGGATGCATTGATAATTACTGGTGATTGGAACGCGAAAGTTGGAGACGAAGAAGAATTGGTAGTTGGAAAATATAGCCTTGGTGATAGAAATGATGCTGGAGATCACATGATAGAATTTTGCAAGACCAACGACTTCTTCATTGCAAATACCTTTTTTCAACAACATAAATGGCTACTGTACACGTGGATCTTGCTAGATGGAATACACAGGAATCAAATCAACTACATCTGTGGAAAGAGACAATGGAAAAGTGCAATACCATCAGTCAAAACAAGGCCAGGAGCTGATTGCGAAACAATCAGTTGCTCATATGCAAGTTCAAGTTGAAACTGAAGAAAATTAAAACAAGTCCACAAGAGCCAAGGCATGACCTTGAGCATATCACATGTGAATTTAGAGACTATCTCAAGAATAGATTTGACACATTGAACACTAATGACCAAAGATCAGATGTGTTGTGGAATGACATCAAGGACATCATACATGAAGAAAGCAAAAAAAAACAAAAACTCATTTCCATTGACTTGATTCTGACTTATAGCAACCCTATAAGACAGAATAAGAACTGCCCCATAGAGTTCCCAAGAAGCACCTCGTGGATTCGAACTGCTAACCTTTTAACCAAAAGCCAGAGCACTTAACCATTACGCCACCAGGGGAGGTCATTAAAAAGACAGGAAAGAAAGATAAGACCAAAATGAATGTCAGAAGAGACTCTGAAACTTGCTCTTGAACGTCCAGCAGCTAAAATGAAAGGAAGAAATGATGAGGTGAAAGAACTGAATAGAAGATTTCAAAAGGCGTCTCAAGAAGACAAAGTAAAGGGTTGTAATGACATGTGCCAAGGCCTGAAGATAGAAAACCAAAAGGGAAGAACACATTTGGCATTTCTTAAGCTGAAGGAACTGAAAAAAAAAATTCAAGCCTCGAGTTGCAATATTGAAGGATTCTACAGGGAAATATTAAACAACGCACAAAGCATTAAAAGAAGGAATACACAGAGTCACTATACCAAAAAGAATTCATCAACATTCAACCATTTCAGGAGGTAGCATATGATCAGGACCCAATGGTACTGAAGGAAGAAGTCCAAGTTTCACTGAAGGCACTGGCAAAAAACAAGGCTGCAGGAATTGATGGAATGCATACTGAGGTGTTTCAAGAAATGGATGCAGCACTGGAAGTGCTCACTCATCACTGCAAGAAATTTGGAACACAGACACCTGGTCAAGCGCCTGGAAGAGGTACGTATTTATGTCTATTCCCAAGAAAGGTAATCCAGCCAAACGCACAAATTATTGAACAATATCGTTAATGTCACACGCAAGTAAAATTTGATGAAGATGATTCAAAAGCGGCTGAAACACTGTATCGACCAGGAACTACCAGAAATTCAAATGAAATTCAGAAGAGGAAGTGGAACCAGGGATATCATTGCTGATGTCAGATGGATCCTGGCTGAAAGCAGAGAACACAGGAAAGATGTTTCCCTGTGTCTTATTGACTATGCAAAGGCGTTCGACTGTGGGAATCATAAGATATTACGGATAACATTGCAAAGAATGGGAATTCCAGAACACTTAATTGTGCTCATGAGTTACCTATACATAGATCAAGAGTCAGTCATTGGAACACAACAAGGGGATACTGTGTGGTTTAGTCAGGAAAGGTGTGCATCAAGGTTGTATCCTTTCGCCATACTTAGTCTGTATGCTGAACAAATAACCCGAGGAGCTGTACTATATGAAGAAAAATGGGGCATCAGGATTGGAAGAAGACTTATTAACAACCTGCGATATACAGGTGAACGACCTTCCTTGCTAAAGATGAAGAGGACTTGAAGCACTTACTGATGAAGATCAAGGACCACAGCCTTCAGTATGGATTACACCTCAACAAAAAGAAAACAAAATCTTCACAACTGGACCAATAAACAACATCATGATAAACGGGGAAAAGACTGAAGTTGTCAAGGATTTCATTTGACTTGGATCCACAATCAACACCCACGGAAGCAGCGGTCAGGAAATCAAAAGTCGCATTGCATTGGGCAAACCTGCTGCAAAAGACTTCTTTAAAGGGTTGGAAAGCAAAGATGTCATCTTGAAGAGTAAGGTACACCTGACCCAAGCCATGGTGCTTTCAGTCACCTCATATGCGTGGGAAAGCTGGAGGATGAATAACGAAGACGGAATAAGAATTGACACCTTTGAATTATGGTGTTGGCAAAGAATAGTGAATACACCCTGAACCCCCAAAAGAACAAACAAATCTGTCTTGGTACAAGAACAACCAGAATGCTCCTTACAAGCAAGGATGGCAAGACTGTGTCTCACATCTTTGGACATGTTTTCAGGAGGGATCAGTCCCTGGAGAAGGACATCATGCCTGGTAAAGTAGAGGACCAGTGAAAAAAAGGAAAACCCTCAGCAAGATGGACTGAAATAGTGACTGCAGCAACGGGCTCAAGGATAACAACCGTTGCGAGGGTGACCCAAGACTGGGCAGTGTTTCATTATGTTGTACATTGGGTCAATATGAGTCAACGGCACCTAACGACAACAACAGCTTGCGTGGATATTTATTATTGATCGAAGTAGGATGAAATCTTTGACAACTTCAATATATTTGCCATCTAGCATGACATGGTTTATTGGTCCAGTTGTGAGAATTTTTGTTTTCTTCACATTCGGGCGAAATCTATAGTGAAAGCTCTGGTCTTTGACTTTGATCAGTAAGTGCTTCATTTTCAGGAAGCCAGGTTGTGTCAGTTGATTATTGAACTTGTTATTGAGTGTTCCTCCTTTCCTGATGCTGTTTTTTTCTTATAGCCCAGCTTCTAGGATTATTTGTTCAACATGCAGATTAAATAAGTAAGGTGAAAAAATGCAACCCTGCCACATACCTTTTGCAATTTGTTCTGTTTGAACAATTGTCTCTTGTTCCATGTCGAAGTTAGGCATGAGCACAATTAGGTGTTCTGGAGTTCCCTTTATTTATAATGTTACTCCTGTCTGGAATATGCTTTGTTTATTAACTGGGCATTTCCTCTGTTCATCCTCTAGGACAGGCCCCTTGCCTTCCCTTACCTTTGCACACACAGGTAGGACTGGCACACAAAACTAATCATCACAACACCTATGAAAATTAACAACAGTTCCTGTGGCCTACCTTGACCACTGCATCCACCAGGCTGTATAAGACACCTCCACTCTAAGGGTCCCTGACAGGATCCAAGTCCCCACCTTGTGCTCAGAGGTTTTTGCCACAGCCACCCAGGCCTGGCCACTCTCAGAGCCCTGGGCACAGGCCTCTAGAGGGCCCCAGCATGAATTTGGAGCCAGGAAAGCACTCCCTGTTGTGACAGCTTTGATAGAGCAGGGCATGCCTGGATCATAGCCCCGTTTGCCTGCAGTGGCCTCTGTTGGGAGTGTCAGGGCCCTCTGTGTGTCCTGTGAGGCCATGGGTCTGTGCATGTGTGTGAGTGTGTGCGTGCAGTTGTGTAATCTGTGTGGCTGTCTCTGAGTTTCTGAGTCAGTGAGCATATTGATTGTGTGTTGTGTTTTCTCATGTGGCTGTTGTGTCCCTATGCTCTTCTGTATGTGTCTGTGTGTCCGTCTCAGTGAAGAGGTGTGTGTCATTTGTGGAAATCCATGTATCTCTCTGCCTGTGCCTCTGTGTGTGTGTGTGTATCTGGGCATGTGTGTCCTTGCTGGAGTGTCTGTGTGTGTCTGTATTTTGGATCTGTGTGCTGGTGTAAATTTGCTCCTTTGTGTGCTCCTGACTGTGTATCTGTGTGTATGTGTCCATCGTGTGTCAGTTTGCCTGGGAGCTGTCTCAGGTGACCCTGAGTGTGTGTCTGTGTGTGCGTGTGCTCCCCATAGTGTCTCTGCCTGGATCTGCTGTGTGGGGCCCTGTGAACCTGTACATGAGCCCACATCTGTGTTCCCAGCTAAGACAGGGTGTTCTCTGTTTATGCGTCTGTGTGCTCGTTCCATCTATACATTTCCCACTGAGTGTGTGTATGTGTGTGTGTGTTCCCCAGGAACATGCAGCCACAGAGGGGACTTCTTCGAGGGCCACCCCCATGTAGGTGAGAGGAGACAGTTTGTCCACCCTCCTCCCTCAGGCGTGGCTGGGCCCTTCTGTCGCTGATCCATCAGCCTCTGGTGTGCTCCTGGTGGTCCCACCTTAGGCCCCAAGGATGGAGGGAGTGAAGGGTCAGTTTATAGGACCCCCAACCAGGGGGCAGCTGCAGTGGGTTACAGTGAGTGGGAGAGGATCGGGGGTGGGGTTGGGGGAGTCGTGGGTTCCTGGGAGGGGTGATTGTGTGGGTATCCATAGGGAGGCCTGGGGGGTCTGTAGGGCTCTGTGTCCCTGGGGTGGTGTGAGTAGCTGGCGGTTGGTTGTAGAGTTGGGGCTGTTCTGGATCCCTGGCAAAGGTTTGAATAGGAAAGATCTCTAGGGAAATCCGAGGGAGAGGGCTCCTGGGGCCTGGTTAGGGGTGAATGGGCAGCACACCTGGGGAGGACTCGGGGAGTTCTTGGGGCTCCTGGATCCCCAGAGAGCCCTCGTCCCTCACTTACCGTGGTGCCTAGGAGGTCGGGTGGTGGTAGCAGCAACAGCAGCGTTACTGTCAGGAGCAAAGGCGACAGACCCACTGGATGGTAGCAGGTGGTGGAGTAACTGGGAAATGAGTACAGGCACCAACCAAGGGCCAACCCTGCAGACGCTGCTCCTGAGTGAGTTTTGGGCCCACCCTCATGTGAGGCCCAGTAGGAGGCCAGCAGAGCCTGAGCCTAGGGCCACATGGAGTTTCCCTTCGGGCCTCAGTGTCCCTGGCCATGGAAACGGGCACATGGGGCCACCAGATGGTGCTGGATCCAGTAGGGAGAACCTTTCTGGCCTGGGTTATCTCGGATTGGGGACTGGGGACACTCGCAGAGGAAGTAGTGAGAAGCGCTTAGCACAGGCCCAGGCACAAAGCAAGCTCACAAAACAGGGCAACTGTAGACGTTGATGGTGGCATTGTATTACTCCTCACCCCCAATCCTAGTGCTCTCCTGGCACCCCTAAAGGGACAGAGCAGCGGGAGGAAGGGTCCTGACTGAATTTAACTTCAAAGAGGAAAAGAACCTAGGCACTCCTGATCCCCTTTGAAATCAACTTTCTCAACAACACCTCCCCCCACCACATAGGGGTACTGAGGCGGCGAGGGGTATGCCCAAGTTCACTCAGGGGGCCTGAGGTGACTGCCGATTCAATCTGCCCAAACTCCTTTTTCTGAAGTTCACTGAGTTTCATCTTGCCAGTGATAGTTTTGGGCAGCTCGCGGACAAACTCCACCTGGACAAGGAGAAAACAAACCCGACCTGACTCAATCCTGCTATCATTTCCTTCCATTTCCGACTCTTTACCTTGTCACCTGCACAGACCTCAGACAGGCTGACACCATGTGGGAGTCTCTATGGGGTTCACCAGGTATCTCAGGTCCTCATCCTGACTCTCTGAAAGTGAATGTAGCGACACAATTTGCTTTGGCCAATGAACTGTGAAGTGTGTTACCTCTAGGCAGAAGAGTTCAGAACCCTTCAGATGGGAGGCTGACCACCCTGTCTTCCCATCAGCATAATACCTGGCAAGTGTCTACAGGGTGGCATCCAGGATGATGGGACGTGGAGCAGAGTTCCCAGAAGACCCATGGCAATAAACTTTCATTGGTATCAACCACTAAGATTTTTGGGCAGTTTGTTATTATGTTAGGCTGGATTTCTGAGGCGAAGGAAAAGCATATATGTATATATCAATAAAATGGCTGATGCAGTTGTAGACTGGAAAGTCCCAAGTCCATGGATCAGGTTGGACGCTTCCCCTGATTCACGTAGCTGCAAGGGCTGGCAAACCCAAGATTGGCAGGTTGGAGAGCACGGCTGTTGTTCACAGGCTGTGAAGATTGATGAATCCCAAGATTGGCAGAGAAGACCGCAGGGAAGCTGCTAGCTCAAGTCCCGAGAACCGGAGGTCAGATGAACAGGAATCAGCTGCAGGATTCAGAACTAGCAAAAGCCACTGAGCCCTGCCAGAATGTCCCCCTACACTCCATGCAGGCCACATGCCCACAGAAACTCCCTTTCAACTGATTGGCTACTTGCAGCTAATCCCATCATGGGGGTGATCACATATCAAATCTCAACAGGGAAGCGATCACAACATTATAAGACTGCCAAAACACTGAGAATCATGCCGCAGCCAAGCTGACACACAATAGTAATCATCACAGTTACCCACAGTACAACCTAGGCCGCCTAATTCTGTGCATCATTTTTCTGTTCACTGTGAACATTGTTGTTGCTGTTAGTTGCCATTGAGTCAGCTCCTACTCATGATGACCCCAAGGACAAGAGAATGAAATGATGCCTGGTCCTGTGCCATCTTCATGGTCGTTGTTATGCTCAAGCCCATTGTTTTGGCCACTATGTATTTAGAGTGCATTCCAACTTAGAGGGCTCATCTTCCAGCTGTATATCAGAAAATATTCTGTTGTGATGGATAGGATTTCCATTAGCTAACTTTTAGAAGTAGATTGCCAGGCTTTTGTCCCTATTCTGTCTTAGCCTGAAAACTCCACTGAAACCTGTCCACCATGGGTGGTCCTGCTGATGTTTGCAATACTTATCTGCCTCTTGGTCTTACTGTGGTGGCTTGGGTGTTGCCATGATGTGAAAGCTATGAGCCATCCATACACTCGTTGTAATGCTTGAGCTCATTGTTGCAGCCACTGTGTCAATCCACCTCATTGAGGGTCTGTCTCCCTCCTTTCCGCTGACCCTGTACTCTGCCAAGCATGATGTCCTTCTCCAGGGACTGATCCCTCCCGACAACATGTCCAAAGTATGTAAGATGCAGTCTCGCCATCCTTGCTTCTAAGGAGCATTCTGGTTGTACCTCTTCTAAGACAGATTTGTTCCTTCTTTTGGCAGTCCATGGTATATTCAATATTCTTTGCCAACACCACAATTTGAAGGCATCAACTCTTCTTTGGTCTTCCTTATTCATTGTCCAGCTTTCACATGCATATGATGCAACTGAAAACACCATGGCTTGGGTCAGGTGCACCTTAGTCTTCAAGGTGACATCTTTGCTCTTCAACACTTCGAACAGGTCCTTTGCAGCAGATTTGCCCAATGCAATGCGTCTTTGGATTTCTTGAGTGCTGTTTCCATGGCTCTTGATTGTGGATCCAAGTAAAATGAAATCCTTGACAACTTCAACCTTTTCTCCGTTTATCATGATGTTGCTCATTGGTCCAGTTGTAAGGATTTTTGTTTTCTTTATGTTGAGGTGTAATCCGTACTGAAAGCTGTGGTCTTTGATCTTCATTAGTAAGTGCTTCAGGTCCTCTTCACTTTCAGCAAGCAAGGTTGTGTCATCTGCATAACGCAGGTTGTTCATGAGTCTTCCTCCAATCCTGATGCCCCGTTCTTCAAAGTGTTATGGAATTCCCATTCTTCCCAGTGTTATCCATAGTTTGTTATGATCCACACAGTCGAATGCCTTTGCATAATCAATAAAACACAGGTAAACATCCTTCTGGTATTCTCTGCTTTCAGCCAGGATCCATCTGACATCAGCAATGATATCCCTGGTTCCACGTCCTCTTCTGAAACCAGCCTGAATTTCCGGCAGTTCCCTGTCGATATACTGCTGCAGCCATTTTTGAATGATCTTCAGCAAAATTTTGCTTGCGTGTGATATTAATGATATTGTTCTATAATTTCCACATTCAGTTGGATCACCTTTCTTGGGAATAGGCATAAATATGGATCTCTTCCAGTCAGTTGGCCAGAAAGCTGTCTTCCATATTTCTTGGCATAGACAAGTGAGCACCTCCAGCGCTGCATCTGTTTGTTGAAACGTCTCAATTGACATTCCATCAATTCCTGGAGCCTTGTTTTTCGCCAGTGCCTTCAGAGTAGCTTGGACTTCTGCTTTCAGTACCATTGGTTCCTGATCATATGCCACCTCTTGAAATGGTTGAATATCAACTAATTCTTTTTGGTATAATGACTCTGTGTATTCCTTCCAACTTCTCTTGATGCTTCCTGAGTCGTTTAATATTTTCCCCATGGAATCCTTCACTATCGCAACTCGAGGCTTGAATTTTTTCTTCAGTTCTTTCAGCTTGAGAAACGCAGAGCGTGGTCTTCCCTTTTGGTTTTCCATCTCCAGCTCTTTGCACATGTCGTTATAATACTTTCCTTTGTCTTCTCGAGAGGCCCTTTGAAATCTTCTGTTCAGTTCTTTTACTTCATCAATTCTTTCTTTTGCTTTAGCTGCTCAACGCTCAAGAGCAAGACCCTTTATAAATTTCTCTTCTTCCATTCTATGGTATTTTCATGAAGTATTTTTTCAGTCTCTCTGTGCGGACGTATACACGCCTCTCCACACAACATGGAAAGCCTGGTTTCTGCGTCTTTAGACTAGACTTTACGTTAAGAGCATTTTCTGTGTTCTGAAATGTCTCGGAAACTTAGGATTGCTTCCACTGTAAAGATTAACATTAGTTCCACAATCTGCCTACCATGGGTCATTTAGCTTGTTGCCACAATTGCACTGTAATCCATCCTGTTCCATTGAATGTGCTCTCACCAGGTCTTTGGATGCATGGTGGTCATTTCATTAGGATAGATGACTAGATGTGGGATTGTGCTGAATGAAAAAAAGGGTGTAAACATTTTGAAGTCCTTAGGTACATAGTGTTACACTGCATTTCAGGATGGTTGTGAGAATTCACAATTCCACTACCAGTGTGTGAAAGGGGCCTAAGAAGAGTTAATATTTATTAATTCTTTTGATAGAATTTATCACTTGAAAGCCTTCTCTTTGAAGTTATACAGTTTTCTCGTTCTCTGGTTCTTCACTAAAGAGGATGAGACTATTTAACAAAGTTAGTTTGATTTCACCCATCAATTTGTGTTCTCATTTGTAATCTGAAAGGAAATCCAATACGAGGCCAGTGACTATAAAAATTCCTGATTATTCATGATTCAAAGTGTATCTGTAAACCAAAACAAACAAACCCATCCCTGGTGGTGCAGTGGTTAAGCGCTACTGCTGTGAACCAAAAGATCAGCAGCTCGAATCCACCGGCTCCTACTGGAAACCCTGTGGGGTAGTTCTACTCTCTCCTGATTATTCATGATTCAAAGCACATCTATAAAGTATGTTAAAATACTCACTAAAAGGACAGTGCAGACAAAGACTATTGTTAAATAGCAATGCCCAGGAAAGGAAAAGCCTTCGTAAGTTTCTGGTCTGGCCCAGAGAAAGAATTGTCAATGAGCCGAAAAAGCAATATTCAAAGTCACAAGAAGCCTCAAAGAAATGGACAGTATAGCAGTCACGAATTGGAATCATGGAGAGAAACCCTAAATCCGCCTCCAAGAACTATCCCCACCCATCAGATATCTCCAGTGGATTCCTCTGCTTCGAGGAAGGTTGGCAGCTGGCCACCTGGTGTTTCTTCTGAGTCTGGCAGTGTTGTTAGAGGTTGTGAGTGTGCTGTGTCTAATAGGGATCAATTTCTGGTTCACCAAATGCTTTACTTGCCCTTTTGTCTAATGCTGAATCACACTTTTCTCATGGATACATTCATGTTTTAACATCTGAAAGACCAGCACAGGGGGAAAAAAAAAGTCAGCGATGTCTTTCTTTAGAATTAATTAACTTGCAGGGCTTGAATAAAAGCAAAGTGGTGACCATGAAGATGACACTAACAATGTGCGATTTCTCTAAGATCCTTGATTTTATTTCTTTTCCACATTTCTGTGAATGGAGACAGACTTCCTCTGAGTAAGTTTCGACAGTCCTGATAACTGGTATGGAGATATTGCTTTGAATTTAACTGTTCTTGAAAACTCCCTACTATAATTCTAAACGTTTCCTCCAAGACAGTGTGTTCAACCGAGATACTCATTCAACAGAATATGATTCAGAAACAGAAACGAATGAATTATGGATCCAAACAACAATGATTCATCGTGAACTTGCAAAATATAAATGTAAGCTGGGACAACCCTGCAAAGGTGTTGCTTTCTGGGTTTCTGTTTAAAGGGCCATGGCCTAATGGGAAAAACATGCCTTAAGTCTCTTTCCAATGTAAAGGATAATCAGATTGTTGTATATTCGTATATAGGAATTCTACACAGGAACGAAAACGAAAAAACCATTAGTACATCAAAATCATGTATAAATCTAAAAATGGCTATGCTGACTTAAAGAATCCTGAACAGAAACAAAAAGTAAATCCTATATGCTTTGATTACATTAAAATTCTATAAAAATGCAGATCACTGGTTGGAAGAGGCATGGCATGAATGGAGGAAAAGGGCAGAAGATTGACTTAAAAGAATCGAGAGACATCTTTTTGGGATGAAGGATATGCTATTTATCTTGATTATCGTAATGGTTTCATGGCTGTATACGTATGTCAGAAATTAACAAATTGGATACTTTAACTAGGTACTGTTTATTCTACATCACTTATACATAATCAAGCTAAAGGAAAAAATTGGACACAGAAACTATTATACTTTATTTCCTTGACCAAAATAATATTGCAAGTATTTTTAAAAAAGTCAACAGGATATATTTTATGAATTTATAAGGCAATTTAGAATTGAGTGAAAAATTCATACTTACATTATGTGGGAATCCTGGCACTGTTAAGTTGAGTGAAAAATTCATACTCACATTATTTGGGAATCCTGGCATTGTATAATGGCTAAAATTACACCTAACCTGTATGAAAGAATGGGAAATAATAGGAATCACAATTCCGCATTAAAAATAGTACGTATGAGATAAATATAGAAATGTTGATATATAGCTACAGTTATGGACATAAATAACTAAGAGAGACAAGCAGTTGCT
Organism: Elephas maximus indicus; assembly: GCF_024166365.1. Lineage (NCBI taxonomy): Eukaryota > Metazoa > Chordata > Mammalia > Proboscidea > Elephantidae > Elephas > Elephas maximus. Next base: position 149,211 of record NW_026060243.1, on the reverse strand, counting down.
ATCATAATTTTATATTCCAATAAAAAGTACAGAATACTGTTAACATCAAGTTTCTAAAACCATTAAAGTTTTCTTTCAACATTCATTTTCATTCTGAACCAGGTAATGTTAGAATTTTGAAGTTCATAAAAGACTGTCTAAGAGAGGAATCTTGTGTACTTTCTGATTGAAATTATGAAAATAGAAGCTACTTAGCAACACAATTCCAGATAGCCACTAACAAGAATTTAGTTTCATGTTTCATAGTATTTCACCTAAACCAATGAATAGCAACATGAAAACTAACACATGAAAGGAATACAAAAATTTCTGGAATGTATGGTCACAACAAAAGTTAAATACTGTTTCCTCAAAAACAAGATTGTACAAGTATTTTAGGAGAAAATAAATTAATCCACATGGAGGTTCAGTTTCATGCAGATTGAAATCGCTCTTGAAAATAAACTCTGAGCTCTCTAACACTTTTCATTTCAGCCCCCACAGCTGAGGTGACTACCGTGTGTGCTTTCAGGAAACACACTGTCTTCGAGTAGCCACTGTCTAAAAAGGAGCATTAACTCTCTGCACATTCTTTAAAGAAGTAGATCAAATTCATGAAAAGACCAAGGCCATCCTTTCCTCACTGGTCAAACAGCCCAGTTCTGGGCACTCTTGTTCCATCTGGCTATTGTTGAGATGCCCGTGTCAGGAGTGCCCTACTACCTAAGTCAGATCAGACAGGGCCACTAAATGCTGCAGTTCTGCTGATCACTCCCTCAATCACCCCCAAGTCAAGCTGCTATTTAAACTACAGTGTGAAACATTCCAATAAAATGTGAGAAACCATGCATGTCCAAGGATCACTCCCATGTTCATTTGGAGGAGCTGTTGGGCAGAGCAGCAGGATCCAGAAGAATAGACTTTATGCCTTTGTGTCCTGTCCCCTTGAGAAAGCTCAAGTAGCACAAGAAAGGAGGTAGGGCAGGGCCTGGGAGGGACAGGGGGTGTGTCAGCTCCTGAAGGGGGAAGGCAGATGGCTAGGGGGAATTGGTATGTGGAAAGGCTAGAGATGGGAGGGGTGTGATGGAGGGGTGAGGAGACCACAAAGGAGAGAAGTTGGAGAAGGTTTCAAAGTTGACCAGTCGGTGAGTAGGACAGCAAATCAGTAGGATGCAAGGAGCAGAAGAATTGGCTTCTCATGATTAGTAACCTTCTCTTGTCTGGTCAAGGCCTTAGTAGCCTGGCTGTGTGTGTCTTTCTCTGTTTTTTAGAAATCTAGTTTCTTATCTCTCTCTCCCTTCCTCCCTTTCCTTTATCCCACCCACCTAGCTGCCTGTGCCATATCTGTCCATTCTTAATGGTCTGTGCCACACCACCAAGCTAGAAAGCCTGCAGCACGCACACTCTCCGAATCTACACTACTATCAAGACAGGCTCCCTCAGCATTTTTTATCTGTCTTTTGTTTTTCCTCTCCTCTTTCTATTTTTTCCCACACACACTTAGTGCCACACATCATGTCCTTCTCACTCCCTCCTGCTTATTTGCACCTTGCACTGAACATCACACACCCAAGCAGCACAGTCATGGTCTATCGGAACCTGCCCTGCACTGCCCCTGGCCTGGCTCTGTCAGCCTCAGTATGTGGTACAAACGACCCATGCCAGGCCCTCCCCCTCCACTAGATCTGCCCTGCTGCACCATAGCTGAGAGATGGGCCCCGCCCATTGGACAAGGTGGTGAGAAGTATCATGCCCACAGGTGAACAAACAACAAAGAAACACTCACCCCATCTGCTCAGACATAATAATAATAATAAAAAAACAGAATGAAACAAATATACAACCGATAAATGAAGAAAATAATTACTGAATGTCCTGAAGACAGCAGACATATATCAAAACAAATAAAAAAAAAAAAAAGGAGACAGGGTGTTTGTAGTAGGTGTCCAAAATCAAACACCAGATGACTTTCAAGTAGAAGAAAAGGCAGTGAAACTATGTGATAGGGAATTCAAATCTCTAATATTCAGGGCTATCCAAGAGATGAAAGAAAAAGCAGACAAAAATGAATAAAAATAGACAAAATCATGGAAAATACAGAAAAAATCATGGAAAGGGCTCAAAAAACAATGGAACAATTTAGGAAGATAATTCAGGAACCAAATGTCAAAATAAACTCACAACTAGAAATCATACAAAAACAGCAATTAGAAATCCAAAAGAAAAACAACCGAATTTCAGAAATGGACAGTGTCATACAAGGTTTGAAGAGCAGCTTAGAAACAATGGAGGGCAGGATCAGTGAAATTGAAGACCAATCCTTGGATACTACTTTGAGGAAAAATCAGAGAAAAGAAGGAGAAAAATGAAGAAACGGTGAGAACGATGTAGGATACAATCAAAAGCAAAAGTTTGCAAGTGATCAGAGTTCCAGAGCAGGGGGAGAAAATGGAAAACACAGAGGACCATCGAAGAATTGCTGGCAGAAAACTTCCCTAATATCATGAAAGATGAAAAACTGACCAATTCAAGAAACTCAACGAATACCATATAGGATAGACCCCAAAAGAAAATCACTGAGGCATATCTCATAATCACACTTGCTAAAACCAAAGAGAAAGAAGGAATTCTGAGAGCAGCTCGAGAAAAATGAAAAGTCACAGAGGGGGAAACAGTAAGACTAAGCTCTGATTACTTGGAAGAACTTTCAAATGGAGAGGAAGTCAAGACAATGCCAAATAATAAAAGACTGGTTCAAACTCAGGAAGACAAGGGTAAATTCAAGGTGACCACAAAGAATGTTAACAAACCTACTCATCAAAGAGGAAAAATGTAAAGTCTCAGTAAACACAAAATGTACAAAAATGAAAGAAAGGAAAAGAAAAATCCACAGACAAAAAGGAATTCAACACAGAAGAAGAAAAGAAATAAAGAAAATGCCAGCACCACACACACACAAAAAAAGCACTATGAAATGACAGCAACAAACTCACACCCATCAATAATTACACTGATGTAAGTGGCCTAAATGCACGCATAAAGAGACAGAAAGTGACACAATGGAATAAGAATAACAAGAGCGATTCATATACTGTCTGCAAAAGACACACCTTAGAAACAAAGACATAAATTAATTAAAAATCAAAGGATGAAAAAAATATGTCAAACAAACAATTACCAAAAAAAAAAAAAAAGAGCAGGAGTGGCAACGCTAATCTCAGGTAAAATAGACTTTAAAATAAAATCCACCATAGAAGACAAAGAGGGGCATGATATAATGATTAAAATGGCAATCCGTCATGAAGACTTAAGCATAATAAATATTTACGCAGCCAGTGAGAGGGCTCCGAAACACATAAAACAAACTCCAACAGCAATGAAAAGAGAAATTGATTGTTCCACATTAATAGTAGGAGGCTTCAACACACCACCCTCGATAAGGGACGGAGTATGTAGAAAGAAAGCCAACAAAGATACAGAAGATTTAAAGGCCACAATCAGCCAACTTGACCTTGTAGGCTTCTATAGAACAGTTCACTTAACAGCTGCAAACGACACAATTTTTTCTAACGCACATGGAATATTCTCCAGAACAGACCACATCTTAGGCCATGAAGCAACCCTCAACAAAACACTGAGATAATACAGAGTTTCTTCTCTGATCACAACACTATGAAAGTAGAAATTAACAACATGAGGAGTAAGAAAAAAAATTCAACTACATGGAAACTGAATAACACCCTGTGTAACAACCACTGGTTGATAGAAAAAATCCAAGACAGAATAAAAAAAATTCCTAGACTCAAAGGAGAATGGAAACACATCATTCCAAAACCTCTGGACACAGCAAAGGCAGTGCTCAGAGGTCCATTTATACCAATAGACATACATCAAAAAAGCAGAAAGAGACAAAATCAAAATACTAGCTACACAATTCAAACAAATAGGAAGAGAAGAACAAAAGAAGACCACAGACACCAGAAGAAAGGAAATAATAAAGATCAGAACAGAAATAAATAGAGAATGTAAAAACAATAAGAAGGATCAACAAAACCAAAAGTTGGCTCTTTGAAGGGATCAACAAAATTGACAACCATTGGCCAAATTGACAAAGGAAAAACAGGAGAAGATGCAAATTAACCACATAAGAAATGAAATGGGGGACATTACAACAGACCCAACTAAAATAAAAAGGATCACATGAGAGTACTATGAAAATCTATACTCCAAGAAATTTGAAAACCTAGAGGTAATGGACAAACTTCTAGAAACACACTACCAACCCAAAGTAACATGAGCTGAAGTTGAAAATCTGAATAGACCATAACAAGAGAAGAGATTGAACAGGTAAAAAATAAATAAATAAAAATTTAAGAAGCCCTGCCCCAAATGGCATCACTGGAGAATTCTACCAAACATTCAGAGAAGAGCTTACACTAGTATTTCTCAAACTATTTCAGAACATAGAAAGGAAGGGATACTTCCGAATTCATTCTATGAAACCAGCATAACCTTGTTACCAAAACCAGGCACAGACACCACAAAAAATGAAAATTAATGACCAATATCACTCATGAATATAGATGCAAAATTTCTCAGCAAAATTCTATCCAATAGAATTCAGCATCATATCAAAAAAATAAAACACCACAACAAAGTGGGATTCATACCAGGTATGCAAGGATGGTTCAACATTAGAAAATCAATCAATGTAGTCCACCATATAAATAAAAAATCACATGATCATCTCAATCGAGGCTGAAAAGGCATTTGACAAAGTCCAACAACCATTCCTGATAAAAAAAAAAACTCTCAATAAAATAGGTAGAAAAAGAAAATTCCTCAACGTGATGAAGGGTATCTATACAAAACCAACAGCCAGCATCGTTACTAATGAAGAGAGGCTGAAAGATTACCCTTGAAAACAGGAACAAGACAAGGATGCCTTTATCACCATTCCTGTTTAACATTGTAAAAGATATCATAGCATGAGCAATAAGGCAAGAAAAAGAAATAAAGGGTACCCAAACTGGTAACAAAGAAATAAAACTGTCTGTATTTGCAGATGATATGATACTATACATAAAATACTCAAAAGACTTCACGAGAAAACTACTGGAACTAATAGAAAGATTCAGCAGATTAGCAGGATATAAGATAAACATAGGAAAATCATTTGGATTCCTATACATCGATAAAGGGAAGGACAAAAAGGAAATCAGGAAAACGATACCATTTATAATAGCCCCTAAAAACATAAAATACTTAGGAATAAATCTAATCAAGGATGTAAAAGACGTGTACAAAGAAAACTACAAAACACTACTGCAAGAAATCAGAAGAGAACTACAGAAATGGAAGAACATACCATGCTCACAAATAGGTGGACTCAACATTGGGAAAATGTCGCTTCTACCCAAAGCGATCTACAAACAATGCAATCTGGATCCAAAATACCAACAGCATTCTTTAAAGAGATGGAAAACCTAATCCTTAACTTTATATGGAAGGGGAAGTGGCACCAGATAAGTAAAGCGCTACTAAAGAAGAAGAATAAAGTAGGGGTACTCACACTACCTCACCTGAGAACCTACTCTACAGCTATGGTAGTCAAAACAGCCTGGTGCTGTTCCAAGGACAGATACATTGACAAATGGAACAGAATCGAGAACCCCAATTTAAATCCATCCATCTATGGTCACCTGATCTTCTACAAGGACCCAAAATCCATCAAATGGGGAAAAGACAGTCTTTTTAACAAGTGGTACTGGCAAAACTGGATATCCATTTGCAAACAAATAGAACAGGAACCATACGTTACACGATACACAAAAACTGATTCCAAATGGATCAAAGACCTCAATATAAAAGCCAAAAGTATAAAGATCATAGAAGTGAAAATAGGATCAGTGCTAGAGGCCCTAATACATGGCATTAACAGGATACACACTGAAACTAAGGACACAAACTCTAGAAGATAAGCTAGATAACTGGGATCTTCTGAAAATTAAACAATTCTGGTCATCAAAAGACTTCACCAAAAGAGTAAAAAGAGAACCTACAGACTGGGAGAAAAATTTTGGCTATGACAAATCTGACAAAGGTCTAATATCTAAAGAAAAACCCAACACATCTACAACAAAAAGACAAATTATCCAGTTAAAAAATGGCCCGATGATATGAAGAGACACTTCACCAAAGAAGACATTGAAGCAGCTAATGGACATAAGGAAATGCTCCAAATCACTAGCCATTAGAGAAATGCAAATCAAAGTGACAATGAGATACCATCTCACCCTGGCATTACTGACACAAATTATAAAAACAAAAAGTAAGAAATGTGGGAGAGGCTGCAGGGAGATTGGAACCCTTATGCAGTGATGGTGGGAATGCAAAATGGCACAACCATTTTGGGAAACGATATGGTGCTTCCTTAGAAAGCTAGAAATAGAAAATACCTTATGATCCAGCAATCTCACTCCTAGGAATATATCCTAGAGAAATAATAGCTGTCGCCCTTGTTCTTTGCAGCATTGTGTACAGTAGCGAAAAGGTGCAAACAACCTAGGTGCTCATCAGTAGATGAATGGATAAACGGCTATGGTACATACACACAACTGAGTACTTCCCAACTATAAAGAAAAATGATGCGAAGCATCTCACAACATGGATGAATCTGAAGGGCATTATGCTGAGTGAAGTAAGTCAATCACAAAAGGGCAAATATTGTATGAGACCACTATTATAAAATCTCACGAAAAAGTTTATGCACGAAAAGAAACGACCTTTGATGGTTATGAGAGAGGGGAGGGGTGGCGATGGAAAAACACTAAATAGACAATAAATATGCAGTAATTTTAGTGAAGGGTAAGACAGTACACAATACTTGGGAAGCAAGCATAAGCTGTCCAGGGCAAGGTCGTGGAAGCTCCATAGACACATCCTAACTCCCTGAGGGACTGAAACACTGGCTGAGGGATGTGGGGACCATGGTCTCGGGGAACATCTAGCTCAACTGGCATGACATAGTTTACAAGGGAAATGTTCTCCATTCTCCTTTGGTGAGTAGTGTCTGAGATCTTAAAAGCTTATGAGTGGCCTATAAGATACTCCCCTGGTCTCACCCCATCTGGTGCAAGGGAGAATGAAGAAAACCAAAGACACAAGGGAAAGATAGTCCAGAAGACTGATGGACCACAATTCCGCCAGACTTAGTCCAGCACAAGTAGATGGTGCCTGGCTGCCACCACTGACTGCTGTGACAGGGATCACAATAGAGTATCTGATACAGAGCTGGAGAAAAATGTAGAACAAAATTACAACAAAAACCGCCCAGGTTTAATGGCTTGACACAGACAAGAGAAACCCTCAGAGTATGGCCCCCAGACACCGTTGTAGCTCAGTAATGAAGTCACTCCTGAGGTTCACCCTTCAGCCAAAGATTAGACAGGCCTATAAAACAAAAGCGTACTAAAGGGGCACACCAGCCCTGGGGCAAGGACTAGAAAGCAGGAGGGGAGAGGAAAGCTGTTAAGAAGGAACCCGAGGTCGAGAAGGGGAGAGTGTTGACATGTCGTGGGGTTGGTAACCAAAGTCACAAAAAACAATGTGTACATATTGTTTAATGAAAAGCTAGTTTGTTCTGTAAATCTTCATCTCGATTACAAGAAAAAAAGAGTGCAGATGTAAAAATCCTCAACCAAATACCAGCAATGCAAATCCAGCAGCACATCTAAAGGATTATAAACCATGAGCAAGAAGGATTTATCCCAGAAACGTAATGATGATTTGAAATAAAACCAATCAAGGTAATATAGTACATTAATAGAATGAAGCACAAAATCCCACACATGATCGTGTTAATTGATGCAGACAAAACATTTGAGAATATCCAATACTCTTTGATGAAAAAATTGTTCAGAAAGTTTGAACTCAGAGGGAACGTCCTCAACATAATAAAGCCCATATGTGAAAAACCCACAGCCAACATCTACTCAATGGTGAATGACTGGAAGCTTTTCCCCTAACATCAGGAACAGGACAAGGATCCTTGCTGCCAATGCTTCTATTCAACACATAGCGGAAGTTCTAGCCAGATTAGTCAGGCAAGAAAAAGAAGTAATTATCCAAATTAGACTGGAAAAAGAAAAGCAGGATACACAATATTGCTGATGAAATTCCCATTTAAATGTTTCTCTACATAAAAGTGGCGTTGGGTGAAAATATCACTTAGAATTGAGAATATCCGTCATTCCCAGGGGGGCGCAGCCACCGCTAAACAACCAGCACAGAGCGGCCCTCCTTGAGCCCCAACAGCCAGCAGAGGGGACGCTGTCGCCTTTTTGACCCAGGGTGCCTAGAAGAGATGGCGGAGGCCGGCTTCAGCCTGGGGGGTGACGGGGCCCCTGGGGCAGGAAGAAGAGCTTCGTTTCCACAGGACCCAGCCCCAGGGAGGTCCCCCGCAGCTTTAGGACTCAAGACTCAACAGTGAGTACAAAACTTCCTTTTCTGGCCCTGAGTGTTAAGGAGAAGCGGTTTTGCTGCAGCTTCTCCAGGCCAGTCATTGTGGAGGTCGAGGTGAAAAGGGAGATATGCGCCCCTGTGCACCGGTTGTTGTTATCTTTTTAATGGTTCTTTTTTTACCAATAGAAGGAGCCCTAGTGGTACAGTGGTGAAGCGCTTGGCTGCTTGGCGGTTTGCGGTTGGAACCCACCAGCCACTCAGCTGGAGAAAGATGTGGCAGTCAGCTTCCCTAAAGATGACAACTTTGGAAGCCCTGTGGGCCAGTTCTACTCTGTCCTGTAGGGTTGATATGAGTTGCAGTAGACTTGATGGCAGTGGGGTTTTTTTTGTTGCTTTTTTTTACGTATAACGTTAAAGTAGCTGGGAAATAGTAAAAAACTGAAAAGTAGGTTATTAAAACACTGAACATTACTTATTTTTCTTTATTAAAACATTAGGAATTACTCTAATTTTACTGTCCTTGTTTTTGTGAAAGTGTGGGGGTGGTTAGTTGCAGTAGAGTGGATTCCAGTCTGATTCAAGGAGATCACATGTGTGCAGAGTAGAACTGCTCCATAGGGCTTTCAAGGCTGTGATCTTATTGGAAGCAGATTGCCAGGCTTGCCTTACAGTGCGCCTCTGGGTGGGTTCCAACCACCAGCTGTTTGGCTTGTAGTCCAGCCCTTAACTGTCTGCACAACTCAGGGAATCCTCATGAGAGCATTAAAACAACAACAACAAAAACGTTTCTGTTGCGTCCAACCTATAGCAACCCTATAGGACAGAGTAGAACTGCCCCATGGGCTTTCCAAGGAGTGACTGGTGGGTTGGAACTGCAAACCTTTTGGTTAGCAGCCTAGCTCTTAACCACTGTGCCACCAGGGCTGCCCCGGAAGCATAGTCATCAATAACTTTTTTAAAAATAATTTTTATTGTGCTTTAAGTGAAAGTTTACAAATCAAGTCAGCCTGTCACATATAAACTTATATACACCTTACTACATACTCCCATTTACTCTCCTCCTAATGAGTCAGCCTGTTCCCTCTTTCCAGTCTCTCCTTTAGTGACCGTTTTGCCAGTTTCTAACCCTCTCTACCCTCCCATCTCCTCTCCAGACAGGAGATGCCATCACAGTCTCAAGTGTCCACCTGATACTAGTAGCTCACTCTTCATCAGCATCTCTCTCCAACCCATTGTCCAGTCCCGTCCATGTCTGATGAGTTGTCTTCGAGAATGGTTCCTGTCCTGGGCCAACAGAAGGTTTGGGGACCATGACTGCTGGGATTCTTCTAGTCTCAGTCAGAGCATTAAGTCTGGTCTTTTTATGAGAATTTGGGGTCTGCATCCCACTGTTCTCCTGCTCCCTCAGGGGTTCTCTGTTGTGCTTCCTGTCAGGGCAGTCATCGGTTGTGGCCAGACACCATCTAGTTCTTCTGGTCTCAGGATGATGTAAGTCTCTAGTTCATGTGGCCCTTTCTGTCTTTTGGGCTCATAGTTATTGTGTGACCTTGGTGTTCTTCATTCTCCTTTGATCCAGGTGGGTTGAGACCAATTGTTGCATCTTAGATGGCCACTTGTTAGTATTTAAGACCCCAGACGCAACCCTTCAAAGTGGGATGCAGAATGTTTTCTTAATAGAATTTATTTTGCCAATTGACTTAGAAGTCCCCTTAAGCCATGGTCCCCAAACTCCTGCCCTTGCTCCGCTGACCTTCAAAGCATTCAGTTTATCCCGGAAACTTCTTTGCTTTTGGTCCAGTCCAGTTGAGCTGACCTTCCCTGTGTTGAGTATTGTCCTTCCCTTCACCTAAAGTAGTTCTTATCTACTATCTAATCAGTAAATAACCCTCTCCCACCCTCCCTCCCTCCCCACTCTCATAACCACAAAAGAATGTGTTCTTCTCAGTTTATACTATTTCTCAAGATCTTATAATAGTGGTCTTATACAATATTTGTCCTTTTGTATCTGACTAATTTCACACAGCATAATGCCTTCCAGTTCCTCCATGTTATGAAATGCTTCACAGATTCATCACTCTTCTTTATCCATGCGTAGTATTCCATTGTGTGAATATACCATAATTTATTTAACCATTCATCTGTTGATGGACACCTTGGTTGCTTCCAGCTTTTTGCTATTGTAAACAGAGCTGCAATAAACATGGGTGTGCATATATCTGTTCGTGTAAAGGCTCTTGTTTCTCTAGGGTGTATTCCGAGGAGTGGGATTTCTGGGTTGTATGGTAGTTCTATTTCTAACTGTTTAAGAAAACGCCAGATAGATTTCCAAAGTTCCCACCAGAAGCGTATAAGAGTTCCATTCTCTCCGCAGCCTCTCCAACATTTATTATTTTGTGTTTTTTGGATTAATGCCAGCCTTGTTAGAGTGAGATGGAATCTCATCGTAGTTTTAATTTGCATTTCTCTAATGGCTAATGATCGAGAGCATTTTCTCACGTATCTGTTAGCTGCCTGAATATCTTCTTTAGTGAACTGCGTGTTCATATCCTTTGCGCACTTTTTGATTGGGTTGTTTGTCTTTTTGTGGGTGAGTTTTAACAGAATCATGTAGATTTTAGAGATCAGGCGCTGGTCGGAGATGTCATAGCTGAAAATTTTTTCCCAATCTGTAGGTGGTCTTTTTACTCTTTTGGTGAAGTCTTTAGATGAGCATAGGGGTTTGATTTTTAGGAGCTCCCAGTTATCTGGTTTCTCTTCGTCATTTTTAGTAATCTTTTGTATTCTGTTTATGCCTTGTATTAGGGCTCCTAAGGTTGTCCCTATTTTTTCTTCCATGATCTTTATTGTTTTAGTCTTTATGTTTAGGTCTTTGATCCACTTGGAGTTGGTTTTTGTGCATGCTGTGAGGTATGGGTCCTGTTTCACTTTTTTGCAAATGGCTATCCAGTTATGCCAGCACCATTTGTTAAAAAGACTATCTTTTTCCCTAATTAACTGACACTAGGCCTTTGTCAAATATCAGCTGCTCATATGTGGATTGATTTATATCTGGGTTCTCAATTCTATTCCATTGGTCTATTTGCCTGTTGTTGTACCTGTACCAGGCTGTTTTGACTACTGTGGCTGTATATATGTTCTAAAATCAGGTAGACTGAGGCCTCCCACTTTCTTCTTCTTTTTCAGTAATGCTTTACTTATCCGGGGCTTCTTTCTCTTCCATATGAAGTTGGCGATTTGTTTCTCCATCACATTAAAAAATGTCATTGGAATTTGGATCGGAAGTGCATTGTATGTATAGATGGCTTTTGGTAGAATAGACATTTTTACTATGTTAAGTCTCCCTATGCATGAGCAAGGTATGTTTTTCCACTTATGTAGGTCCCTTTTAGTTTCTTGTACTAGTATTTTGTAGTTTTCCTTGTATAGGTCTTTTACATCTTTGGTAAGATTTATTCCTAAGTATTTGATCTTCTTGCGGGCTACTGTGAATGGTATTGGTTTGGCGATTTCCTCTTTGATGTTCTTTTTGTTGATGTAGAGGAATCCAAGTGACTTTTGTATGTTTATCTTGTAACCTGAGACTCTGCCAAACTCTTCTATTAGTTTCAGTAGTTTTCTGGAGGATTCCTTAGGGTTTTCTGTGTATAAGATCATGTCATCTGCAAATGGAGATAATTTTACTTCCTCCTTGCCAATCTGGATGCCCTTTATTTCTTTGTCTAGCCTAATTGCTCTCGGTAGGACCTCTAGCACAATGTTGAATAAGAGCGGTGATAAAGGGCATCCTTGTCTGGTTCCCGTTCTTAAGGGAGATGCTTTCAGGCTCCCTCCATTTAGAATGATGTTGGCTGTTGGCTTTGTATAGATGCCCTTTATTATGTTGAGGAATTTTCCTTCAATTCCTATTTTGCTGAGAGTTTTTATCATGAATGGGTGTTGGACTTTGTCAAATGCCTTTTCTGCATCAACTGATAAGATCATGTGGTTTTTGTCTTTTGTTTTATTTATATGGTGGATTACATTAATGGTTTTTCTAATATTAAACTAACCTTGCATACCTGGTATAAATCCCACTTGGTCTTGGTGGATTATTTTTTTGATATGTTATTGAATTCTATTGGCTAGAATTTTGTTGAGGATTTTTGCATCTATGTTCATGAGGGATATAGGTCTGTAATTTTCTTTTTTTGTGGTGTCTTTACCTGGTTTTGGTATCAGGGATATGCTGGCTTCATAGGATGAGTTCGGTAGTATTCCATCATTTTCTGTGCTTTGAAATACCTTTAGTAGTAGTGGTCTTAACTCTTCTCTGAAAGTTTGGTAGAACTCTGCAGTGAAGCCGTCCGGGCCAGGGCTTTTTTTCGTTGGGAGTTTTTTGATTACCTTTTCAATCTCTTTTTTTGTTATGGGTCTATTTAGTTGTTCTACTTCTGATTGTGTTAGTTTAGGTAGGTAGTGTTTTTCTAGGAATTCATCCATTTCTTCTAGGTTTTCAAATTTGTTAGAGTACAATTTTTCATAATAATCGGATATGATTCTTTTAATTTCAGTTGCGTCTGTTGTGATATGGCCCATCTCGTTTCTTATTCGGGTTATTTGTTTCCTTTCCTGTATTTCTTTAGTCAGTCTGGCCAATGGTTTATCAATTTTGTTAATTTTTTCAAAGAACCAGCTTTTGGCTTTGTTAATTTTTTAAATTGTTTTTCTGTTCTCTAATTCATTTAGTTCAGCTCTAATTTTTATTATTTGTTTTCTTCTGGTGCCTGATGGATTCCTTTGTTGCTCACTTTCTATTTGTTCAAGTTGTAGGGACAGTTCTCTGATTTTGGCTCTTTCTTCTTTTTGTATGTGTGCATTTATCGATATAAATTGACCTCTGAGCACTGCTTTTGCTGTGTCCCAGAGGTTTTGATAGGAAGTGTTTTCATTCTCATTGAATTCTATGAATTTCTTTATTCCCTCCTTAATGTCTTCTATAACCCAGGGTTTTTTCAGCAGGGTATTGTTCAGTTTCCAAGTATTTGTTTTCTTTTCCCTAATTTTTCTGTTATTGATTTCCACTTTTATGGCCTTGTGGTCTGAGAAGATGCTTTGTAATATTTCTATGTTTTGGATTCTGCAAAGGTTTGTTTTATGACCTAATATGTGATCTAGTCTAGAGAATGTTCCATGTGCACTAGAGAAAAAAAGTATACTTTGCAGCTGTTGGGTGGAGTGTTGTGTATAAGTGTATGAGGTCAAGTTGGTTGATTGTAGCAATTAGGTCTTCCGTGTCCCTGTTGAGCTTCTCATTGGAAGTCCTGTCCTTCTCCGAAAGTGGTGTGTTGAAGTCTCCTACTATAATTGTGGAGGTGTCTATCTCACTTTTCGGTTCTGTTAAAGTTTGTTTTATGTATCTTGCAGCCCTGTCATTGGGTGCATAAATATTTAATATGGTTATATCTTCCTGGTGAATTGTCCCTTTAATCATTATGTAGTGTCCTTCTTTATCCTTTGTGGTGGATTTAACTTTAAAGTCTATTTTGTCAGAAATTAATATTGCTACTCCTGCTCTTTTTTGATTGTTATTTGCTTGATATATTTTTTTCCATCCTTTGATTTTTAGTTTGTTCGTGTCTCTAAGTCTAAGGTGTGTCTCTTGTAGGCAGCATATAGACAGATCGTGTTTCTTTATCCACTCTGAGACTCTCTGTCTCTTCATTGGTGCATTTAGTCCATTTACATTCAGCGTAATCATAGATAAGTGTGTGTTTAGTGCTGTCATTTTGATGCCTTTTTGTGCGTGTTGTTGACAATTTCATTTTTCCACTTGCTTTTTTGTGCTGAGACTTTTTTTTTGTAAATTGTGTGTTCCTCATTTTCATAGTAGTTGAATTTATGTTTGCTGAGTCGTTATGTTTTTCTTGGTTTTTATTTTGAGTTATGGAATTGTTAGACCTCTTCGTGGTTACCTTAATATTTACCCCTATTTTTCTAAGTAGAAACCTAACTTGTATCGTCCTATATCGCCTTGTTTTCCTCTCCATATGGCAGTTCTGTGCCTCCTGTATTTAGTCCCTCTTTTTGATTATTGTGATCTTTTACATAATTACTTCAATGATTCCCTGTTTTGAGCATTTTTTTTCTTTTTAAAATTAATCTTAATTTGTTTTTGTGATTTGCCTGTTTGAGTTGATATCAGGATGTTCTGTTCTGTGTTGTGTTGGTATCTGATATTATTGATTTTCTGACCAAACAATATCCTTTAGTATTTCTTGTAGCTTTGGTTTGGTTTTTGCAAATTCTGTAAGCTTGTGTTTATCTGTAAATGTCTTAATTTCACCTTCGTATTTGAGAGAGAGTTTTGCTGGATATATGATCCTTGGCTGGCAGTTATTCTCCTTCAGTGCTCTGTATATGTCATCCCATTGACTTCTAGACTGCATGGTTTCTGCTGAGTAGTCTGAACTTATTCTTATTGATTCTCCTTTGTAGGAGACCTTTCTCTTATCCCTGGCTGCTTTTAAAATTTTCTCTTTATCTTTGGTTTTGGCAAGTTTGATGATAATATGTCTTGGTGATTTTCTTTTTGGATCAGTCTTATATGGGGTTCAATGAGCATCTTGGATAGATATCCTTTCGTCTTTCATGATGTCAGGGAAGTTTTCTGCCAACAGATCTTCAGGTATTCTCTCTGTATTTTCTGTTATCCCTCCCTGTTCGGGAACTCCAATCACATGCAAGTTATTCTTCTTGATAGAGTCCCAGATGATTCTTAGGGTTTCTTCATTTTTTTTAATTCTTTTATCTGATTTCTCTTCAACTATATTGGTGTGAATTGCCTTATCCTCCAACCCCCCCACTCTGCATTCCAGCTGCTTGATTCTGCTCCTCTGACTTCCTATTGCATTGTCTAATTCTGTAATTTTCCTGTTAATCTTTTGGATTTCTGAATGCTGTCTCCCTATGGATTCTTGCAGCTTATTAATTTTTCCACTATGTTCTTGAATAATCTTTTTGGTGTCTTCAACTGCTTTATCAGTGTGTTCCTTGGCTTTTTCTGTAGATTGCCTTATTTCATTTTTGAGGTCCTCCCTGATGTCTTGAAGCATTCTGTAAATTAGTTTTTATATTCTGCATCTGGCAATTCCAGGATTGAATCTTCATTTGGGAAAGATTTTGATTCCTTAATTTGGGGAGTTGTAGAAGCAATCATGGTCTACTTATTTATGTGGTTTGATATCGACTGCTGTCTCCGAGCCATCTATAAGATATTGTAATGATTTATTTTATATTTGCTCACTGAGTCTCGTTTTGTTTTCTTTCAATATACGTAGATGGGCTACTAGATTGTGCTGTCTTGATTGTTGTAGCCTTTGAATCATTTATGTCCTATTACCCGCGGGTTTCGGCTGTTACCAGATATATAAGCCTAAGAGTCCATTCACTATTGTTGAGTAGAATCTGATTTTGAGTCACTAAGTGTGTGATGTAGAGTGTCACCTATTAACTTAGAGAAGTAGTGGTGATAGTTGTGTGCACCAGATTGTACTAGCACGAGGGGGTCATACTCCAGGGGGGGCAGGATGCTGACAGGCTTCCCCCAAGTGTCAGTGAGGTAGGTGTGTCTCTATTGCTAAAGCACTTTGGTGGGTGGGCTCTGCAGCTGTACCTTAGGCACCCAATGCATTTACCTCTACAGATTGGTAGGTGTCACTATCCTCAGACCCCTTTCGCAGGAGGCTAGGTGGTTTGGGTGGAGCTTCAGCTGTCAGTTCCCCGTTGTGGATCAGTGAAAAAAAACAAGGCTCTGTTTAATAGGTAGAGATATCAGACCTGGAACACGTGTCTTTCCAGTAATTGGCTAAAACAATTACAGTCAGATCACTATCAGAATTGCCTTTGCATTATAATAGCCACCTTGTTCCCTGTAGGGATGAAAGCCCAAGACTGTGGATTTCATATGCTTGGCTGGAGCTGGTTCTGTATTTTTATTCCAATTTTGGGAAGTCAGGGAAGGATTTTTGGTCCCTGGGTTAGAGAACCCAGTACCTACTGGGTACTGGGTTCTCTCAGGCCAGGAGAATGGGTTAGGAAAAGACAAAAAAACAAAAAGAAAAAACAGCAGAACACTTTGCTCCCTGGCCCAGGAAATTCCAATGTTAATGAAGCCACCTGGGAAGGGAGGGGAGGGGTCAGATAGATAGGAGAGAGTAGCACCCAGGAATATAGACAAAGTTACTTATCTTGCTTGGTGATGACTGTTTTATCTAAGATTCCCGAGGGGCGTGTAGCCTGTGTGCGCTGGCTGGGTCGAGATTGCCCCCGAGGGTCAGGCCCGCGTCCCGTGCTTGTGCTGTCTCAGAAGCAGTGGTCAGTTCCTCCACTCCCAGTCCAAATCCCAGCGCCAAGGTTCCCCAGCTGGTACGCCGCACTCCAGGCTCCAAAACCAATTGTTGCCTCCCGGTGACTTCTCCTGTGAGCCGCGTCGCTGCGCTGCCTGTGTGCACTGGCTGGGTTTCCCCCGAGGTCGCTTCTGGGGGCTAGGGCTGCATCCCGTGTTTGCGCCCTCTCCGGAAACCGTGCTCAGCTCCCCGACCGACGCCCAGTCCAAAGCCTGGCGCCAAGGTTTTCTCAGTGGGACGCTGGCTCCAGGCTCTGAAAAGAGTCGCTGCTTCCCGGGGTTGCTCGTTCTCTCATTAGCGGCGTCAGTGTGCAGCCTGCTTGTGCTGGCCGAGTCTCTGTCACTCAGGTCAACTCTTTGATGTCAGGGTTCGTAGATTGTCATGTATGTGACCGATTCACTTGTTTTTCTGAGTCTTTGATGCAAGAGGGATCCTAGGTAGCTTCTACCTAGTCAGCCATCTTGGCACCGCCCATCAATAATATTTTACATCTGTAATTCTTAATTTGTCTCATTTTCAATGGAGATAATTGTTGTGTTTGCCGATTTTGATGACCTCAAAGAATTTTAAATTTCAGCTTTCTGAACCATCTTTCATAGGATCCATTGGGATCATTAATGTTTTAAAAAAAACAAATTACCAAGGCACGTTCCAAGTTGGGATAATACCGTACTAAGCACAATTCGTGAGTCAGATGTAGATGAACAAAGAACATTAATACATTTTTTAGTGCCAACTGTTGATATTTTACACAGCTTAAAACTGTAAGATGAAACTTCTACAAGATATAATTTGCTAGAATATTTAAGAGCCAATCAAATGACTGCAAATTGGATGTTTTCATTGAAAATACATTTTTTCTATTAAACAGTCAAGATTTGAAAACTGAATTTTTTTATATCCTCACTTCAAAGGTGAAATCTGGATGTCCATAATGTCCTGTTTAAAATATATCTATTCCTGTAATAATTGATAGTTGGATCCAGGGAGTCATACACGTCCCATTACTTTTCTTTATTTTCAAATTCAGAAATGTACTCATATGTCTTGTGAAAGTTTTACATTCACCGAACATGCTTTCAAAGTTACTTTTTCTCATTTGCTGTAAGCAAGGGGCTAGGCCTTCTCATAGGCCTGGAGCTTGATACACACTCTGGATTTCTTATTGGATGGCTTTATTGACTCTTTCCACTTGGTTTAAAATATCATCCCACATTCAGGAGTTGCATAAAAGGTTGTAATCTATTTGCACAAATATGCTTTTCATTTTGAGCAGAGGCACTTTCTCCCTTTGGTATTTTATGTGTATTTTATTGGGATAATATGTGAATTTGTATGGGCATTGCCCTGATCACCATACATCTGAGCTTGACATCCATTGGGTATCCTTATATGTTTATAATGTAGTTTTTAGAATAAACATGAGAATATCCTATCTTCTCATTTAATTAAAAAGAAAGTAATGTATCGTTTTTCTATATTTTAAGGAAAGCCTGGTGGCGTAGTAGTTAAGAGCTGCAGCTGCTAACCAAACAGTCAGCAGCTGAAATCCACCAGGCACTCCTTGGAAACCCTGTGGGGCAGTTCTGCTCTGTGCTGTATTTTAAAAGGTTGTTGTTGTTATTTGCCATGGAGTCCATTCCGACTCATAGCAACTTTATATGACATAATGAAGTCCATCGTTGTGGCTGTTGTGTCAGTCCATCTCATTGGGGGTTTCCCTTGTTTTTGTGGCCTCTTTATGTTACCAAACACAATGTCCTTCTCTAGCGAGTGGTCTTTCCTGATGACACGTCCAAAATAAGCAAAACAAAGTAGATCTTGACATCTTCATTTCTAAGGAGCCTCCTGCTTGTATTTCTTCTAAGACTGACTTTTTTGTTCTTCTGGCACTCCACAGTATATTCAATATTTTTTGCCAACACCACAATTTAAGTGCATCAGTTCTTCTTCTGCCTTCCTTTTTCATTGTCCAAGTTTCCCATGTATATGAGGTGATTGAAAAGACCATGGCTTAGGCCAGGGGCATCTTAGTCATCAAAGTAACTTTTCAGTTTTCAAAACTTTAAAGAGGTCGTGTGCAGCAGATTTGCCCAGTGCAATACATTTTTTGATTTCTTGACTGCTGCTTGCATGGATATTGATTGTTGATCCAAGTAGGGTGAAATCCTTGACAACTTCAGTTTCGTTGCCGTTTATCATGACGTTGTTTATTGGTCCAGGTGTGAGTATTTTTCTCTTCTTCACATTCAGGCATAATCTATACGGAAGGCTCTGTCTTTAACTTCATTGGCAAGTGCTTCAAGTCGTCTTCATTTTCTGCAAGCAAAGTTGTGTCAACTGAGTTTGTTAATGATTGTTCCTCCCATCCTGATGCTGTCTTCTGCATATAGTCCAGCTTCTAAGATTATTTGTTTAGTGTGCAGATTGTATAAGTAAGGTAAAAGGATACAACCCTGCCGCACACCTTTTGCAGTTTATTCTGTTGGAACAATCGCCTCTTGATCTCTGTAGAGGGTAGGCATGAGCGCAATGTAGTGTTCTGGAAGTCCCATTATTTGTAATGTTACTCCTGTCTAGGATATACTTTCTTTATTAACTAGGCATTTCCTCTGTTGATCCTCTAGGACAGTCCCCTTGCCTTTCCTTACATTTACACACACAGGTATGATTGACACACAAAATTAATCATCACAACACCTATGAAAATGAACAACAGTTCCTGTGGCCTCCCTTGACCTATTCATCCACCAGGCTTCATAGGACCCCCCCACTCCACCCCCACTCTAAGTGCCCCTAACAGGGTTCGAGCCCCAACCTCGGGCCCAGAGGCTCTTCTCAAAGCTACCCTGCCCTGACCACTCTCAGCGCCTTGGGCAGAGCATGAATTTGGACCCAGGAAAGGACTCCCAGTTGTGACAGCTTCAGTGGAGCAGGGCATGTCTGAGCTTTAGCCGTATTTGCCTGCAGTGGCCTCTGTTGGGAGTGCCGGGTCTGTCTGTCCTGTGGCACCAAAGGACTGTGCGTGTGTGTGTCTGTGTGTAGTTGTGTAATCTGTGTGGCTGTGTCTGTCTGAGTTTCTGAGTCTATGAGTATATTGATTGTGTGTTTTGTTTTCCCCTGTGTGGCTGTTGTGTGTATCTCTGTGCCCTTCTCTGTATATGCATGTGTGTGTTTGTGCATCTGTCAGTGAAAGGGTGTGTGTCAGTTGTGGAAATCCATGTAATCCATGTGCCTCTGTGCCTGTGGTGTGTGTGGGAATGTGTGTCCTTGTTGGAGTATGTGTATTCTGGATCCATGTGTGTGTGAATTTGCACCTTTGGGTGTTCCTGAGTGTAGATCTGTGTGTGCGTGTGCCCATCATGTGGCAGTTTGTCCTGGGTGGACGTCTAGTGTGGCCCTGAGTGTGTGTCTGTGTGAGCCTCTCCATGAGCCCACACCCTTTGCCCAGGTATGTCTGGGTAGTCCTTGTCTGCACGTCTCCATGCTCGTTGTGTGTGTACACTTCTCACCGAGTGTGTTTGTGTGTGTGTACCCCAGGAACACATAGACACAGCGGGGACTTCCTCGAGAGCCACTCCAGAGGTGGGTGAGACTAGGCAGTATGTCCATCCTCCTCCCTCAGGTGGGGCTGGACCCTTCTGCCCCTGCTCCTCTCAGCCTGTGCTGTCCTCCTGGTGGTCCCACCTCAGCCTCAAGGATGGAGGCAGTGAAGGGTCAGTTCACGTGGCCCCCAGCCAGGGGGCAACTGCAGAGGGCTAGAGTGAGTGGGAGGGCTAGAGAGGGTCCTGGGTTCCAGGGGAGGTTCTGGGGGAGTCCTGGGTCCCTGGGAGGGGTGTTTGAGTGGGTGTCCCTTGGGAGGGCTGGGATCTGAGGGCTCTGTATCCCTGGGGTGGGGCAAGTAGCTGGAGTTTGGTGGGAGTTTTGGGGGAGTCCTGGATTCCTGGGCATAGGTTGAGTTGGGGAATTCTGTAGGGAAATTCAAGGGGGAAGGCTTCTGGGGCCCTGGTTAGGGTTGAGTGGGCAGCACACCTGGGGAGGACTTGGGTCCCCAGAGAGCCCTGATCCTTCAGTCCTCATGGTGGCCAGGAGCTGTGGTGGTAGCATCAACAGCAGCATTACTGTCAGGCACAAAGTGACAGACCCACTGGATGGTGGCAGGTGCTGGACTATCTATCCAGAAAGTGCAGCCACCAAGGGAGGGCCGAGCCCCTAGAAGCCCCTCCCAGGCCACTCCTGGGTTCACCCTTGTGTGGAGCCAAGAGGAGCCCAAAGGGCTAAAGCCTAGGGCCACCTGGAATTTCCCTCCCAATCTCAGTGTCCCTGACCATGGGAATGGGTACACTGGGCCACCTGATGGTGCTGAATCGAGGAGGGAGAACCTATCTGGCCGGGATTATCTCAGGTTGGGGGTTGGGGAGGATGGCAGAAGAAGTTGTGAGAAGACTTAGCACAGGCCCAGGCATGGAACAAGCTCGCAAAACAAAGGCACTGTAGACGTTGATGGTGGCATTTTATTACCCCTCATCCCTAGTCCCAGCACTCACTTGGCCAATCCCAAAGGGATAGAGCAGGGAAGGAGGGGCAGTGAGTGAATTTAACTTCAAAGAAGAAAAGTGTAGGAATCTAGGCACTCCTGATCCCCTTTGAAATCAACTCTCTTAACACAACTCCCCCCACCATGTTGGGGAAACTGAGGCTGCTGGGGGTGTGTCCAAGTTCACTCAGTGGGCCTGAGTTAACTTGTTGATTATATCCACCCAAACTCATTTTTCCGAGGTTCACTCTGTTTAATCTTGCCAGCAATGGTTTTGGGCAGCTCTGAGATAAACTCCACCTGGATAAGGAAGAACCATATCCAACCTGACTCAGTCCTGCTATCATTTCCTTCCATTTCCCACTCCCTTCCTTGCCACCTGCACAGACCCCAGAGAGGCTAACACCATGTAGGGGTCTCCATGGGGCTCACCAGGTATCTCAGGTCCTCCTCCTGACTTGCGGAGGGTGGATGTAGCCACAAGACGTACTTTGGCCAGTGAACTGTGAAGTGTGTCACCTCTAGGCAGAACAGTTCAGAACCCTTCAGATGGGAAGCTGACCACCCTGTCTTCCCATCAGAATAGTACATGACAGGTGTGTACATGGTATTCGTGCTTTATCCAGGTCCCAGGGTGACGGAACATGGAGCAGAGTTCCCAGGAGACCCATGGTAAAAAACTTTCTTCGCTATCAGCCACTAAGACTCTAGAGCTGTTTGTTATTGTCTTAGGCTGGGTTCTCTAGAGAGGAAAAACCCGTATACCTTATATATGTATAAAATATATATATATATATGTATATATGTATATAAACCAAACCAAAACCAAACCCAGTGCCTTCGAGTTGAGTCCTATTCGTAGCGACCCTATAGGACAGAGTAGAACTGCCGCATAGAGTTTCCAAGGAACGCCTGGTGGATTCAAACTGCCGACTCTTTTGTTAGCAGCTGTAGCACTTAACCACTATGCCACGAGGCTTTCCATATATATGTATATGATCCATTGCCGTATATATGTATGTATATATATATGTATATACATGCATATATATACACACACGTATATATATATAGAGAGAGAGATTTATATCAAGGAAATGGCTCACACCATTGTAGAGACAGGAATGTCCCAAGTCCGTGGGTCAGAATGGAGGCTTCTCCTGATTGACGCAGCTGAAGGGGCAGGCAAATTCAAGATCATCAGGTTGGAGAGCAGGGCTGTTGTTCACAAACTGTGAAGATTGATGAATCCCAAGATCGGCAGGCAAGACCTCGGATAAACAGCTAGCTCAGGCCCTGGGAACTGGAGGTCAGATGAACAGGAGTCAGCTGCAGGATCCAGAACTGGCAAAAGGCCCTGAGCTGTGTCAGAATGTCCTCGCACACTCGATGGAGACCACACACCCAAGGAAACTTCCTTTGAACTGACTGGCTACTCACAGCAGATCCCATCGTGGGGGTGATCACGCATCAGATCTCAACAGGGAAGTGATCACAACATCATGTGACTGCCAAAACACTGAGAATCATGCCCCAGTCGACACACAATCTTAACCATCACAGTTACCCATAGTATAACGTAGCCCACCTAATGCTATGCATCATTTTCTGTATTCTCTGTGAGGCAGCATTGTTGTTGCTGTGAGCTGCCACTGAGTCAGTTCTGATGCATGACAACCCCAAGGACAATAGAATGAAGTGTTGCCTGGTCCTATGCCATCTCCATGATCATTGTTATGCTCAAGCCCATTGTTTTGGCCACAATGTATTTTGAGCACATTCCAACTGAGAAGGCTCATGTTTCAACTCTATACCAGAAAATACCCTGTTGTGATCCATAGGATTTCCATTAGCTAAGCTTTGGAAGTAGATTGCCAGGCCTTTGTTCCTGTTTTGTCTTAGTCTGGAAACTCCACTGAAACCTGTCCACCATGGGTGGTCCTGCTGATGTTTGTAATACTTATCTGCCTGTTGGTCTTACTGGTGTTGCATGATGTGAAAGCTATGAGGCAACATAGCCTAAAATGAAAAGCACTGCTTTGCCTATGAAACAGGATCCTCACCTACCCACATCATGGTCCGAAGGACTGGTAGCTCCACTCAGGTCACCCAGCCACCCACAACAGGGGTCCAAGGATAACTGGTACCTCCCAGTCCTTACAACCAAAAACTTTGGGTGCCCATGGTCTGTCTGCAGAACCCACCTATCTGTATGCTCTAGGGAACAGGGACATGCTTTCCTCAGAGACACATTGGGGACGATTCTCAGCCCCCTGCCTTGTTCAGAGTGTGACCCCCTGCCGCAACCAGATACCATTACCTACACCAATCACCCCTGCCCCTCTAAGACTGTAGGACCCGGAAATGGTGTCTGAGGGCTCCCCGTGATGGAGGTCCAGTGACACTTCTCCACTTCTGAATGGCCTGTTCCTCCCCCACCCCTCAGATCATTGTCTAAGCTTGCCTTTGATGCTCAGGGCTCCCAGCTTGTCACAAATATACTGATTTCACTTGTTTTTCCGGATCTTTGTTGTAAAGAGGGCTAGATGGAAGCGTCTGTCTAATCTGCCCTCTTGGCTCCGCCTCCCTTAGTAACATTCTTCAAGTCAAAAGGCTGCACCTTGAGAATCAGCTCCAAGCGGCCCCCCAGGCTCTCGCAGATTCTGACCTCAGAACTTCCCTCCTCTGGAGGGGTGCACAATCACTAGCCCACCGTTGTACCTGGAGCCCATTCTGGAGCGAAAGTTCCATCTACCAGTACATGCAACCCAAGATGACTCGACAGACTCCCAAACTTGGACAGGGGAGGGGAATTCCAAGAATGGGCATGCTAAAGGGACTGAGGTATAAGACCCGGAACTAGTCTCCACCTTAAAGACCCCCAAGTTAGCAGCTTGGGGAGCTCATGGTCTAGACCCTGCGTTGCTCCTTATCTGCGCTGATAATAAACTTACCACTTTCTGTTTCCCTTAAAACTGTTGTCCCTCTTACGTCAACAGGGAACCTTGGGGCCTATGGTTAAGTGCTAGGGCTGCTAACCAAAAGTCGGCAGTGTGAATTCACCAGGCGCTTCTTGGAAACTCTGTGGGGCCTTTCTACTCTGTCCTGTAGGGTTGCTATGAGTAGGAATTGACTTGACGGCAACCAGTTTGGCTTTTTTTTGTTTTAATGGTAGACGCTAAGAACCTAAGAGGCCTTGGGTTACAGAGGCAGCTGCTGAGGCCCCTATGGCAGATTGGGCAGGGAAGGTGGAGGACACCAAGGGATGGAGGGGGATGCCAGCCAGGTGGGTTACTGGGCCCCCAGGTGGGTGGGGGAGCGGGATACCACTGGGGTGGAGGAGGGGGACCCAACTCATGAGGGAGAGGTCGACCCCACCCACCAGGGGGAGGGGGGCCCCAGCCATGTGGGGGAGAGGGACAGCAGCCAGGTTGACAAGGGTCGCAGCATCCAAGTAGGGGGGATGGACGGCTGCTGGATGGAGTGGGTGGACGGCACACTGGGAGGTTGGGTGGAGGGCAGCCTCCTGTGGTAGGCGGAAGCCAGCTACATGGAGGCAGGGGAAGCGAGCTGGGTTGGGGAGAGGGATTCCAGAAGGGTAAGGGAGGGGGACGCCAGCCAGGTGGGGGAGGAGGGTGCCAGCCTGGTAGAGGAGGTGGAGGCCAGAAGGGAGGGGGAAGTGAGCACCCTGGTGGAGGCTTGGGAGGACAGCAGGGTGTACAAGGAGGTGGAACTCTGGCCAAGCCTTGGGAGGCCAGCAGGGAGAAGGAGGGGAAAGGTCTAGGCAAGGTCCAGGAACAGAGTTAGAAGGAGGAGGGGGAGGGTGTAATGGAGGATCCAGAATACTGCTGGGAGGAGGAAGGGGAGGCTCTGGCCCAGGTTTGGGAACACGGGAGGGAGGGAGGGGGAGTGGGAGGGTCTGGCCGGAATTTGGGAACACCAGTGGAAGAGGTTGGGGAGGCTCTGGCCCAGGTTTGGGAACACAGGTGGAACAAGGAGGAGGGGGAGGGTCTGGCCTAGATTTGGAAACACGGGTGGGAGGGGGAGGGTTTGGCCCAGGTTTGGGAGCACAGGTGGGATGAGGAGGAGGGGGAGGGTCAGGCCCAGGTTTTGTAACACGGGTGGGAGGAGGAAGGGGAGAGTCTGGCCCAGTTTGGGGAACACGGGTGGCAGGAGGAGGATGGTCTGGCCAGGGTTTGGGAACACAGGTGGGAGGAGGCTGGGGAGGCTGTGGCCCAGGTTTCGGAGCACAGGTAGATCAAGGAGGAGGGGGAGCGTCTGGCCCATGTTTGGGAACACAGGTGGGAGGTGGAGGTGGAGGGTCTAGCCCGGATTTGGTAACACGGGTGGGAGTAGGAGGGGTGGGTCTGGCCTGAATTTGGGAACACAAGTGGGAGGAGGCTGGGGAGGCTCTGGCCCAGGTTTCGGAGCACAGGTGGGACAAGGAGGGGGAGGGTCTGGCCCATGTTTGGGAACATGGGTGGGAGGAAGAGGGGGAGGGTCAGGCCTAGGATTGGAAACACGGGTGGGAGAGGGAGGGTTTGGCCCAGGTTTGGGAACACGGGTGGCAGGAGGAGGATGGTCTGGCCGGGGTTTGGGAACACAGGTGGGAGGTGGAGGTGGAGGGTCTAGCCCCGGTTTGGTAACATTGGTGGGGGGAGGAGGGGGAGGGTCTGACCTGGGTTGGGGAACACAGGTGGGAGGAGGAGGGGGAGGGTCTGGCTTGGGTTTGGGAAAACGGGTGGGAGGAGGTAGGGGAGGGCCTGGCCCAGTTTTGGGAATGTATCTGGGAGGAGGTGGTAGAAGGTATGGTGAAGGGTCATTCCAAGATTGGGGAAGACATCCTGGTGGAGCTGGTGGCCCACCACCCATGGGTACAGATGGAGGCCATCTGATGGGGCAGCGTGTAGCCGATCCTTCTGGGCAAGGAAGGGTCCCTGCTGAAGCCTGCTGACCCTGCAGAATAGAAGCAGTTAAATTTTTAAAATACTTCAATAGGACAGACCAAAACACTATGAATTATAAAAGGTGAAACATAATGATGCAGGCGGGTGTCCGCACCTGGCACCTTCCCCTCCACCAGGTCTCAAAAGAGCATTGGTGCCAGAAAACTCTGTCCCTCCCGCTGATCCCACTACAGTTTAGGGGGTGGTAAAGGATGCAACCAAAAAACAAAAACTAGATTGAGAAGTCAGAGTGCACAAGAAACTTTGAGATCATACATAGGAGTAAGGAAGGAAGAGAGGAAGCCAGGCCCCTCCTGGGCCTGTCACTTAGAGTCCAACCAAGCCTGTGGTAAAAAGGAGGAAAGTGCCCCCACCCTCAATGGTAGAGTGAGGACAGAATTGAGAGTTTGGAGCCCCAGAAATAACTGTCAAGAAGTTGATACAGAGGTGGTTACAGCACCCTTTAGAAAGTCCTGTTCTTCCATTATGTGGTGTTTTCTGAAGCATTTGTTCACTCTTTCTGTGCAGAAACATATACATTCTTCTCTACACAACATAGAAAGCCTGGTTTCTGGGTCTTTCCACCTGAAATTATGTTAAGAGCATTTTCTGTGTTCTGAAATGTCTTTGAAACATATGACTTTTAGGAGCTGCCTCCACTGGAAGGATTTACACTAGTTCCACTATCCCTCTACCATGAGTCATTTAGCTCGTTGCCACATTTTCACTGTAATCCATCCTGTTCCACTTGAATGTGGACTCACCAGGTCTTTGGATACGTGGTGGTTCTTTCATTAGGGCAGCTGACTAGACGTGCAATTGTGCTGAATAAAAGGGTGTGAGTTTTGGAAGGCTTCGGGTAGACAGTGTTACATTGCATTTCAGGATGGTTGTGAGAATTCACAATTCCACTATCATGTGTGAAAGGGGCCCCAGAAGAGTTAATATTTAATTCCTTTGATAGAAAGAATTTATCAAATAAAAGTTTTCTCATTGAAGTTATATAGTTGTCTTGTTCACTGATTCTTCACTAAAAAAGATGAGACTGTTGTACAAATTTAGCTTTGGTTTCACTCATCGATTTGTGTTCTCATTAGTAGTTTAAAGGGAAATCCAATAATAGGCCTGTGAGTATAAAAATTCCTGATTATTCATGATTCAAAGCATATGTATAAACCAAAAGAAACCCAGCCCTGGTGGTATGGTGGTTAAGAGCTAAGGCTGCTAACCCAAAGGTCGGCATTCCAGTCCACCTGCTGCTGCTTGGAAACCCTACTGGCCACTCCTCTCTGTCCTGATTATCCATGATTCGAAGCGTATCTATAAGGTATGTTAAGATACTCACCGAACAGAGACTGATGAGAAAGATTATTGCTAAAACAGCAATCTCCATAAAGAGGAACATCGTTAGAAGTTTTTGGTCCAGCCCAGGAAAACTATTGCCAATGAGCTGAAAGAGCAGTATTCGAAGTCACGTGAAGCCTGAAAAGAAATGTACAATATAGCAGTCACATGGACTTTTGGAGAGAAACCCCAAATCAGCCTCCAAGAAGGAGCCCCACCCATGAGATATCTCCAGTGGATTTCTCTGCTTCCAGTAAGCTTGGCAGCTGGCCACCTGGTGCTTCTTCTGAGCCTGGCAGTGTTGTTAGAGGTTGTGAGTGTCCTGTCTGTAATGGGGCTCAATCTCTAGTTCCCCAGAGACTCTACCTGCCCTTGTGTCTAATGCTGAATCACACTTTTCTCGTGGATACATTGACTTTTTAACATGTTAAAGACCAGCATAGGGCAAAACAAAGAAACCCAGAAAATCACTACAGAGATGTCTTATTCAGAATTAATCAACTTTTAGGGCTTGAATAAAAGCAAAGTGGTGACCATGCAGATGACACTAACAACGTGAGGCTTCTCTAAGATCCTTGATTTTAATTCTATTCCACTCCTCTGTGCACGTAGAGAGACTTCATCTGAGTAAGTTCGGACTTTTCTGATGCCTGGTCGGGACAGATTGCTTTGGTTTGAACTGTTTGTTCTTGAAAACTCATTACTTTCATTCTAAACATTTCCTTCAAGACAGTGTGTTCAACAGAGATACACATTCGACAGAATATGATTCAGCAACAGAAACGAATGAATTATGGAAGGAGGCAAGAATGATCCATCTTGAACTTGCAAAATGCAAGTATAAGCTGGGAGAAACAACCCTGTAAAGGTGCTGCTTTCTGGGCTTTTGATTAAAGGGCCACGGCCCATTTGGAAAAACCAGCCCCCGAGGTCTCTTTCCAAGGTAAAGGGCAAACCCACTGTTGTATATTCATATACAGGACTTCTACTGAGCAAGGAAAACAAAGCAGCTACTAGTACAGCAAACATCCCAGATGAATCTAAAATGAGTATGCTGACTTAAAGGATCCTGGATAAAAACAAAAAGTAAATCTCGTACGCTTCGATTACACAAAAGTTCTTTAAAAATGCGGATCAGCAGTTGGAAGAGGGGTGCCAGAAATGGAGGGAGAGGACAGAATGAATTAAAAGAATCAGCAGGAGTGTTTTGGGGGTGAGGGTTAGGCTCATTATTCAAAATTCAACAAACTGCATACTTTAATAGGTGCTGATTATTATATATCACTTATACACGTGCTGTCGGAAGAAAGATTAGATATACAAATTGTCAGAGTTTTTTATTTCCTTGACCAAAAGAATATTGCAAGTATCTTTAAAAAGTCAATTCATGAATTTATAAGGCAATTTAGAATTGAGGAAAAAATACATACTTAGATTTTGTGGGAATCCTGGCACTCTACAATGGTTAGGAATACACCCAACCTGTATGAAAGCATGAGAAATAATAGGAATGAAAATTCTGTGTTAAAGAGAGTATATGTG
This sequence comes from Elephas maximus indicus, assembly GCF_024166365.1. Lineage (NCBI taxonomy): Eukaryota > Metazoa > Chordata > Mammalia > Proboscidea > Elephantidae > Elephas > Elephas maximus. Next base: position 120,016 of record NW_026060243.1, on the reverse strand, counting down.
AGATAAATGTAGATATAGTTATGGCCATAACTAGGAGAGAGAGGCAGTTGGCATCATAAGTTCCTATTCCAATAAAAGGTACGGAATACTGCTAACATCAAGTTTCTAAAATCATTCAAGTTTTGTTTCAGCATGCATTTGCATTCTGAACCAAGCCATGTCATGTCAGATGTTTGAAGTCCATAAAAGATTTGCATAAAAGAGGAATTTTGTGTATTATATGATTAAAACTATGAAATTAGCAGCCAGTTAGCAACACAATTGCAGATAGCTGCTAACAAGAATTTAGTTTTGTATTTCATGGTACTTCACCTGAACCAATGAATAGCAACATGGAAACTAATATGTAAAAGGAATACAAAAACTTCTGGAGTGTATGGTCAACACAACAAAAGGCAAATCTCGCTTCTTTAAAAGCAAGATTGTACAAGTATTTTAAGAGAAAATAACTTTGGAATGGAATTCATACTAATCCACGTGGAGGTTCAGTTTCATGCAGATTGAAATCTCTCTGGAAAGTAAACTCTGAGCTCCCTAACACTGTCATCTCAGGCTTCACAGCTAAGGTGACTACCCTGTGTGCTTTCAGGAAACACACTGTCTTTGTGTAGCCACTGTCTAAAAGGGAGGAGTCACTCTCAGCAGATTCATTAAAGAAGCAGACCAGATGCATGAAAAGACCAAGGCCATCCTTTCCTCACTGGTCAAACACCCCAGTTCTGGGCACTCTTGTTCCATCTGGCTATGGTCAAGACGCTGGTGTCAGGAGTGCCCTACTACCAAATTCAGCTCAGACAGTGCCCTTTTAAATGTGCCCTTTTAAATGAAACACTAATCAAAGCCGAAATCTCAAGGGAGAAAGAATATATGGGACCTCAATGATAAGGATAACATAAAATGGAATTAAAATGCAACTCCTTTTGCCCTGGGAATTCCGATTTGGGTTGGGAAGATATTCAGGTCTCAAAATCATCCCTTATTAACCTAGAAAATGTCACACCTTAAATTGTTATAAAATGTCAGTTAACTATGTCACCCCACTATTGATTAGCATGGATTTTAAATGATGCACATAAATGTATGTATGTATCAAGCTGACTCTCACACTTGAACTTCCTGGGATCTCCCAAGAACTTGTGCACTTTAAGAAAGTTCCTCAGCTTCTGTCCTGGGGAACAAATAAACAATACCCAGAGAGCATGGCAACCCCAGGAATAATGGGTGGTGAGTGTCAAGCAGGTAGGCAGGGCCTGGGGGCGCCCGTGACTAGCACAAACCCGCGCAGGTGATCATCTTCCCCAGGCCCTGTCCTGAGTTGAACTCTTATGTAGGTGTTTATCTGCAGGATTGGACACAGTGATTCTGAAATGTATTCAGGCCCATGGCAGCTTCAAGATTGTTACATTAACTCAAATTACAAGAATCAAAAATGAAAGTGATGACATTACTATCAGCCTTACAGAAATAAAAATGGGTTGTAAGAAAATGCTTTGAACAACTGAAAGCCAACCAAATAAATAGGGTAAATCAAATGAGCAAATTCCAAGAAACACACATACTACAAAAGAGCTCAAAAAGAAATAGGAAATGTGTATAGACTTATAACAAGAGATTGAATCAGGCATAAAAAATCTCCCAACAATAAAGCCTGAGAACAGAAGTTTTTGTGGCTAAATTCCACTAAACATTTAAAGAAGAATTATCACCAATTCTTCTCAAAATCTTCAAAAACAAAAGAAGACGAGGGAATACTTCCTCACTCATTCTGTGAGGTCAGCATTACTCTGATACCAAAGGCAGAAATAGACTTCACAAGAAAAGAAAAATGTGGCATACTATTCCTTAAGAATATAGACATAAAAATCCTCAACCAAACAAGGGCAACGCAAATCCAGCAGCACAGCAAAAGGATTATACACTGTGAGCAAGAGGGGTTTACCCCAGAAATCCATGGGTGGTTTAACATAATCAATCAATGTAATATGCTTCATTAATATAAGGAAGCACACAAGCCCACACATGATCATGTTAACTGATGGAGATAGAGCATTTGAGAACATCCAGTAGTCTGTCATGAAACAAATGTTCAGAAAGTTTGAACTAAGAGGGAATTTCCTCAACATGATAAAAGCCATATATGGAAAAACCAACAGCTAATGTTATACTCAATGGTGAAAGACTGAAACCTTTTCCCCCTAACATCAGGAACAGGACAAAGATTCTTGGTGTCAATACTACTATTCAACTTGTATTGGAAGTTCTATCTAGCCAGATTAGTCAGGCAAGAAAAAGAAATAGCGTATCCAGGCTGAACTGGAAGAAGTCAAACTATCTGTACTCACAGTTGATATGATAGTGTAAAGATTAAATCCTAAAGAATTAACAACAAACACTGTTAGAGCTAATCAACGAATTCAGCGAGGTTGCAGGATACAAGACCAACACAAAAAATCAGTTGAATATTTATACGCTAGCATTGAAAACTCCAGGAAGGAAACTGAGAGAACAATTCCATTTACAATAGCATCCAAATTTTGACCGGCGGCGTCTGGAAGAGCTGGTGGATCCGAGCTTCGGCCTGGAGGGTGACCGGGCTGTCGGGGAAGGACAAAGAGCTTAGTTTCCGGGGGACCCAGCGTCAGGGAGGCCCCGCGGCTATGGGACCCGAGAGTCAACAGTGAGTACAAAGCTTTGTTTTGGGGCCCTGAGTGCTGAGGAGAAGGGGCTTTGCTGTGGCTTCTCAGGCCAGCCACAGTGGAGCCCGAGGGGAAAGGGAAGACGCTACCCCTGTGTACAGGCTGTTGTTGCCTTTTTAATGGTTCTTTTTTTTTTTTTTTAACCTAAAGAAGGAACCCAGGTGGAGGCGCAGTGGTGAAGCGCTCGGCTGCTAACCGAAATGTTGGCGTTTGGAACCCACCAGCCGCTCAGCTGGAGAAAGATGTGGCAGTCAGCTTCCTTGAAGATGGCATCCTTGGAACCCCTAGGGGCCAGTTCTCCTCTGTCCTGTAGGGTTGATATGAGTTGCAGTGGACTTGATGGCAGCGGGTTTTTGTTGTTATTTTTACGTATAACTTTAAAGTAGCTGGGAAATAGTAAAAAATCGAAAAGTAGGTTATGAAAACACTCAACATTACTTTAAGTTGAATTATTTTTCTTTATTGAAATATTAGAAATTACTCTAATTTTATTATCCTGGTTTTTGTGAAAGCGCTATTTTTGTTGCGGTAGAGTGGGTTTGATTTTGGTTCAGAGTGACCCCATGTGTGCAGAGCAGAACTGCTCTATAGGGCTTTCAAGGCTATGATGTTATTGGAAGCAGATTGCCAAGTTTGTATTACAAGGCGCGTCTGGGTGGGTTCCAACCGCCAACCGTTTGGCTTGTAGTCCAGCGCTTAATCATCTACACAGCCCAGGGAGTCCTCATGGAACCATGAAAAAACAAAACACCAACAAAAAACAAACTCACGTTACTGCGGCATCCACCCTGTAGAGACTCTATAGGACAGAGTAGAACTGCCCTGTAGGGTTTCTGAGGAGTGGCTGGTGGATTGGAACTGCCAACTATTTGGTTAGCAGCCTAGGTCTTAACCAGTGTGCCACCAGGGTTCCCATGGAAGGATAGTCATCAATTACATCTTTGAAATATAATTATTAGTTTGTCTCATTTTCAATGGAAATAATTGCCATGTTTGTCGATTTTCATGCCCTCAAAGAATTCTAAATTTCAGCTTTCTGAACCATCTTTCATAGGATCCAGTGGGACCACTAATGTTTAAGAAAAAAATTTACCAAGGCTTGTTCCAATGAGTGGATAAATAAATTATTTATGATGAATGGATAAATAAATTATGGTGTATTCACACAGTGGAACACTATGCATCAGTAAAGAACAGTGATGAATCTGTGAAACATTTTATAACATGGAGGAATCTGGAAGGCATTATGCAGAGTGAAATTAGTCAGTTCCAAAAGGACAAATATTGTGTAAGGCAAGTATTATATTACACGAATTCAAGAAATAGTTTAAATAGAGAAGAAAATATTCTTTGATGGTTACGAGGGGGAGGGAGGGAGGGTGGGAGAGGGGTACTCACTAATTAGATAAAAAAAAATGAGATAGTAGATAAGAAGTACTTTAGGTGATGAGAAAGACAACACAATATAGGCGAGGTCAGCACAACTGGAGTAAACGAAAATCAAAGAAGTTTCCGGAATAAACTGAACTTCGAAGGCCAGCGTAGCAGGGGTACGGGTTTGGGGACCATGGTTCCAGGGGACATCTAAGTCAATTGGCACAATAAAAATCTATTAAGAAAACATTCTGCATCCCACCTTGGAGAGAGGAGTCTGGGGCCTTAAACGCTAGCAAGTGGCCATCTAAGGTGCATCAATTTGTCTCAACCCACCCGGATCAAAGGAGAATGAAGAACACCAAGGACACAAGGTAATTACAAGCCCAAGAGACAGAAAGGGCCACATAAACCAGAGACTACATCATCCTGAGACCAGAAGAACTAAATGGTGCCCAGCTACAACTGATGACTGCCCAGACAGGGACCACAACAGAGGACCCCTGAGGGAGCAGGAGAGCAGTGGGATGCAGACCCCAATTTCTCATAAAAAGACCAGACTTAATGGTCTGACTGAGACTACATAGACCCCAGTGGTCATGGCCCCCAGACCTTCTGTTGGCCCAGGACGGGAACCATTCCCAAAGCCAAATCTTCATACAGGGATTGGATTGGACAATGGGTTGGAGAGGGATGCTAGTGAGGAGTGAGCTTCTTGGATCAGGTGGACAGTTGAGACTATGTTGGCATCTCCTCCCTGGAGGGGGTTAGAAGCTGATGAAATGGACAGGAAAAGAGAGAGTGGAGGGACGGAGTGGGTTGCCTCATTAGGGGGAGAGCAGTTGGGAGTATGTAGCAAGGTGTATATAAGTTTTTGTGTGAGAGACTGACTTGATATGTAAACTTTCACTTAAAGCACAATAAAAATTAAAAAAAGAAAAAAAGCTTTAAAGAGGTCTTTTGCAGATTTGCCCAATGCAATACATTCTCCGATTTCTTGACTGCTGCTGATTGTTGATACAACTAGGAGGAAATCCTTGACAACTTCAGTTTCTCTGCCATTTATTGTGACGTTGTTTATTGGTCCAGTTTGAGGATTTTTGTTTTCTTCACATTCAGGCATCATCTATACCAAAGGCTCTATGTAGTCTTTGACTTTGATCAGTAAGTGCTTCAAGTCTCTTCATTTTCGGCAAGCAAAGTTCTGTCAATTGATTATTGAGTTTGTTAATGAGTGTTCCTTCCATCCTGATGCTGTCTTCTTCATATGCCAGCTTCCAGGATTATTTGTTTAGCGTACAGACTGCATAAGTAAGGTAAAAGGATAGAACCCTGCCGCACCTTTTGCAATTTATTCTGTTTCGACAATTGCCTCTGGATCCATGTGAAGGTTAGGCATGAGCACAATGAAGTGTTCTGGAGTTGCCATTATTTATAACGTTACTCCTGTCTGGAATATGCTTTCTTTATTAACTGGGCATTTCCTCTGTTGATGCACTAGGACAGGCCCCTTCCCTTTCCTTACATTTGCACACACAGGTAGAACTGACACATAAAATTAATCATCACAACACCTATGAAAATTAAGAACAGTTCCTGAAGCCTCCCTTGACCTCTGCATCCACCAGGCTCTACAGGACACCCCCACTTTAAGGGCCCCTGACAGGTTCGGAGTCCTAATCTCAGCCCCAGAGGCTCTTCCCAGAGCCACCCTGCCCTGGCCACTCTCAGTGCCCTGGGCACAGCCCTCTAGAGGGCTCTAGCATGAATTTGGAGCCAGGAAAGCACTCCCTGTAGAGACAGCTTCAGTGGAGCAGGGCATGCCTGGACTGTAGCCTCATTTGCCTGCAGTGGCCTCTGTTGGGAGTGCCGGGGCTATCTGTGCCTGCTGGGGGGGCCAAGGGTCTGTGCATGTGTGTGATTGTGTGTGTACAGGTGTGTAATCTCTGTGGCTGTCTCTGTCTGTATGAGTTTCTGAGTCTGTGAGTGCATTGATTGTGTGCTGTGCTTTCCCCTGTGTGGCTGTTGGTGTTTCTCTGTGCCCTTCTCTGTGTATGTGTGTATCTTGGTCATCTAGTGCTGCCATAACAGAAATACCACAAGTGGATGGCTTTAACAAAGAGAATTTTATTTTTTTTATACTCTAGTAGATTACAAGTCCAAATTGAGGGCGTGGGCTCCAGGGGAAGCTTTTCTTGCTTTGTTGGCTCTGGAGGAAGATCCCTGTCCTCAATCTTCCCCTGGTCGAAGAGCTTCACAGGCATAGGGACCCCGTGGCCAAAGGACACACTCTGCTCCTGGTGCTGCTTTCTTGGTGGTATGAGGTCCCCAACTCTCTGCTTGCTTCCCTTCCCTTTTATCTCTTGAGAGATAAAAGGTGGTCCAGGCCACACCCCAGGGAAGCTCCATTTACCTTGCAGGCGGGGCTGGACCTTTCTGCCCCTGCTCCTCTCAGCCTCTGCTGTCCTTCTGGTGATCCCATCTCAGGCCTCAAGATGGAGGGAGTGAAGGGTCAGTTGACAGGACCTCCTAGCCAGGGGGCAACTGCAGAGGTGTATAGTGAGTGGGAAGGGTGGAGGGGGTCCTGGGCCACTGGGAGAGGTGATTGAGTGAGTGTCCCTACGGAGGCTAGGGTCTCAGAGCTCTGTGGCCCGGGGGTGAGGTGAGTAGCTAGGCATTGGTGGGAGTTTTGGGGGAGCCCTGGATTCCTGGGGATGGGTTGAGTGGGGGAGATCTCTAGGGAAATTCAAGGGGGAGGGCTTCTGGGGCCCTGGTTAATGGTGAGTATGCAGCACACCTAGGTAGACTCGGGGAGTCTTTGTGGCTCTTGGAATCCTAGAGAGCCCGGGTCCCTCCCTCACTGTGGTGGCCAGGAGCTGTGGTGGTAGCAGCAACAGCAGCATTACTGTCAGGCACAAAGGGGACAGACCCACTGGGTGGTAGCAGATACTGGACTATCTAGCCAGCAGGTGAAGTCACCAAGCAAGGGCCGAGGCCCCAGACGCCCTTCCAGGGCCACGCCAGGCTTACCCTCCTGTAGGGTCAGGAGGAGCCCAGCAGGTCTGGAGCCTAGGGCCACCTGAAGTTTCCCTCCCAGCCTCAGTGTCTCTGGCCATGGGAATGGCCACACGGGGCCCCCAGATGGTGCTGGTTCCAGAAGGGAGAATCCATTTGGCCTGGGATCTTGAATTGGGGGTTGGGGAGAATCTCAGAGGATTACCACAGGCCCAGGCATTTTTATTGCCCCTCAGTCCCAGTCCCAGCACTCAGCTGGCCAACCCCAAAGGGACAGAGGAGGTGTGGAGACTGAATTTAACTTCAAAGAAGAAAAATGTAGGAATCTAGGCTCTCCTGATCCCCTTTGAAATCCAGTCTTTGAACACACCTCCCCCCGACCATACTGGGGTAACTGAGATGGACTGGGTTGTGCCCAGGTTCACTCCGTGGGCCTGAGTTGACTTCCGATTACATCAGCTACACCTCTTTTTCCTAAGTTCACTCTGTTGGATCTTGCTAGTGATGGTTTTGGGCAGCTATTTAACAAACTCTACCTGGACCAGGAGAAAGCAGATGCAGCCTGACTTGGTCCTGCTATCATTTTCTTCCATTTCCCACTCCCATCCTTGTCACCTGCGGAGACCCCAGACAGGCTGGCATCATGAGGGGGTCTCCATGTATCTCAGCAGGTATCTCAGGTCCTCCTCTTGTCTCCCTGAGAGTGGACGTAGCCACATGACTTCCTTTGGCCAATGAACTGTGAAGTGTGTCACCTCTAGGCAGAAGAGTTCAGAACCTTTTAGATGGAAGGCTGACCACCATTTCTTCCCATCAGCATAGCACCTGGCAGGTGTCTCTATAGTGGCTGTGGTTTATCCAGGTCCCAGAGTGACAGGATGTGGAGCAGAGTTCCCAGAATACCCACGGTAATAAGCTTTCTTCACTATCAGCCACTAAGATTTTAGGGCTGTTCGTTATTGTTTGAGGCTGAGTTCTCTAGAGAAGAAAAACCAGTAAAGCTTATAAATATATATAAAGAGAGAAAGATTTAAATCAAGGAAATGGCTCATGCAGTTGTAGAGGCTGGAACATCTCAAGTCCGTGGATCAGGATGGAGGGTTCTCCTGATTCACATAGCTGCAGGGGCTGGTGAACCCAAGATCATCTGGTTGGAGAGCCGGGCTGTTGTTCACAGGCTATGAAGATTGATGAATCCCAAGATCGGCAGGCAAGACGGCAGGTAAGCTGCTAGCTCAAGTCCCGAGAATGGGAGTTCAGATGAACTGGAGCCAGCTGTAGGATCCAGAACTACCAAAAGCCCCTGAGCCCTGCCAGAATGTCTCCCCACACTTGATGCATGACACATGCCCAAGAAAACTCCTTCAACTGATTGGCCACTCACAGCAGATCCCATCATAGGGGTGATCACATATCAAATCTCAACAGGGACGTGATCACAACATGAAACGACTGCCAAAACACTGAGAATCAGGCTCTAGCCAAGCTGATGCACAATCTTAACCATCACAGTTCCCCACGGTACAACCTAATGCTATGCATCGTTTTTTCTGTTCTCTGTGAGGTAGCGTTGTTGTTGCTGTTCTTTGGCATTAAGTCGGGTCCAACTCATGACGACCCCAAGGACAACAGAATGAAATGTTGACTGGTCCTGTGCCATCTTCATGATCATTGTTATGCTCAAGCCCATTGTTTTGGCCACGACGTGTTTTGAGTACCTCCCAACTTAGGGGGCTCATCTTCCAACTCTACATCAGAAAATATTCTGTTGTGATCCATAGGATTTCCATTAGCTAACTTTTGGAAGTAGATTACCAGGCCTTTCTACTTATCCTGTCTTGGTCTGGAAACTCCACTGAAACCTGTCCACCATGGGTGGGCCTGCTGATGTTTGCAATACTTGTCTGTCTGTTGATCGTACTGTGGTGGCTTGGGTGTTGCCATGATATGAAAGCTGTGAGGCAACGGAGCCTAAAATGGAAAGCATGAACTCTGTTGTCAGATACACCTGGGTTTGAGTTCCAGCTCTGCCTTTTATTGCCTGGAATTTCAGGCCATTTACTTTGTGTCTTAGTTTCCTCTACGTAGAACAGGAGAGTTATACCATAGCAGGTTGTGGCAAGGATTAAGTGAAATAATGCTACATGTAGACCATTTATTACAGGGCCCAGGACACAGGGTAGGTGATCAATAAATATTAGACATACAGCTACATAATGTGCTTTGATTGTAAAGATCCGAACAATGCCACAAAGTATTACAAAAGAAGGAAATGTTAAATCTTTGGCATCTGTACCCTTTCAAACTCTGAGCACGCAGGATCATACATCATATACCATTCCATGTTCTGCCGTGTGCTGTCGAGATCTGTTTATGTAAAAAATTAAATATGTGCAATCATTTCTAAGTATATAGAAAAAAATCCTGTTGCCATTAAGGTTGATTACGACTCATAGCAATCCTACAGGACAGAGTGGAACTGCCCCATAGGGTTTCCAACGCTATAATCTTTACAGAAGCAGACTGCCACATCTTTCTCTCAGAGAGCAGTTAGAGAGTTCAAACTGTCTACTTTTTTGTTGGCAGCCAAGCAATTAACCACTGTGCCATCAGGAGGTGCCCATATTAATTCTGGGAATAATTGAATCACTTCTCTATGTTGGACATTGAGATCAGTGATTGTCAAGCCATATTGTGGCCCATTAGATAGTTGTAAAAGAAATTTTCTTGCTTGGAAGTAGCATTTAAAAACAAAGAAGTAGAACAGAAAGTACTGAACGTGTTGAGTTATAATGATATTTTATTAACTTTTATATGTCATATTTATGTGTATATGTATATTGGGCTGCAATACAAAATGTATTTCTTATGATGAATCATGTTAGAGATAGTTTTGAAACTGCTGATTTGGACTTTTCTTTTTCAGATTCTGGAGGCTTATAAATACCCTTCTTGCACTTATGTCTGTGGACACTTGTCTGATTTTTTTTCCTTTAGATTAACTTACCAGCAGTGAGTTCCTTTTTGGTTTCTGACACACGCTCAAGGATCCCAATCAATTAAGTGCGCTCCATCACATCCTAAAGTTGAATTGGTTCTTCTGCAGTAGAAAAAGGTAGTGCGGTTGTTTACCTAAGCTTACCCTAACCACCTTGGAGGACTTGGGAGAGCTGAGCACCAGAACCAGCCCAGAGGGCCAGACCCCATCCATCTGCCATGCTCACCTTCCTCGGGTACTTGTGTGGGGCTGTCGCTCCCTTCATGTGCTGCTGTAACTCCTTGGTGAGATGGTCATGGGACAGGAATAGTGGGGCCAGGACAATGAACACCATCACCACCTGCAGCACGGGAGTGAAGTCATGGTGAGTGCCAAGAAATGATACCCCCACCCACCGGCTTCACATCAACTGCCACCCATAGGAGAACTGCCCCATAGGGTTTACAAGGCTTTATGGAAGCAGACTACCACATCTTTCTCCTGCGGAGTGGCTGGTGGGTTTGAACTGCCAACCTCTCAGGTAACAACCAAGCACTTAACCACTGTGACGGCAAAAATGTAATGTTTATTAAATGAATGGAAAAGCAAGGTGATGCTTGAGCTGTGTTCTTGATAAGAGCATGGTGACTGTCTTAGTTATGTAGCGCTGCTATAACAGAAATATCACAAGTAGATGGCTTCAACAAAGAGAAATTTACTTCCTCACAGCCTAGTAGCTAGAAGTTCAAATTCAGGCATCAGCTTCACAGGAAGGCTCTGGGGGAAGATCCTTCTCATCAATCTTCCCTTGGACTAGGAGCTTCTCTGCTCAGGAACCCCGGTCCAAAGGACATGCTCTGCTCTTGGCACTGCTTTCTTGGTGGTATGAGGTCCCCACTCTGGTCTTGCTTCTCTTTCCTATTATCTGTTGTAAGGTAAAAGGTGGTGCAGGCCATACTCCAGGGAAAGTCCCTTTGCATTGGATCAGGGATGTGACCTTAGTAAGGGTGTTACCATCCCACCCTAATCCTCTGTAACATAAAATTACAATTACAAAATGGAGGACAACCACACAATACTGGGAATCGTGGCCTAACCAAGTTGACACATACTTTTGGGGGACACAATTGAATCCATGACATCAACTTTGGAAAAGGAAAGAGTCAGGTTCAAATCTAACTACTTCCAATTGCATCTATGTCCTTGGAAAATTATTTCCTTCTCTTAACTTCAGTTTCCTTGTCTATGAAAGAGATACAGTAAAAATTCATCCCTTACTGGGGTATCTGTAAATATTCCAGGTAATGATACATGTGAACCATCTGGTTAGTTTAAATTTATTGTTACTATTAGTAGTAGTAGTATCATCATAATTATTAATCTTATTGTATGTACAGCTCCCTACATGGGACCTAGTAATACTTATTGGCAATTGATGATTATGATTAAGGATATCCCCAAATTGACTGCATAGGGCCCAGTACATAGTCGGTTTTCAATAAATACTTGTTGAATGAAGGAATAGAGGCTGTGGAGCCAGGTTGCTTAGATTCCCATTCTAGCTCCATCACTTATTAGAAGTGTGATCCAGGTGAGTTACAGAACTTTTTTATGCCTGTCTCCTCATCTATAAAACCAAACCAAACCCATTGCCTTCCAGTCGATCCTGACTCATGGCGAAGCCAAGTGTTACAGGGTAGAATTGTTCCATAGGGTTTTCTTGGATATAATCTTCATGGAAGTAGATCACCAGGCTTTTCTTCTCCAGTGCCACTGGGTGGGTTCAAACCACGAACCTTCAGATTAGGTTAAAAAGACCTCTGCTTGCCAGGACCACACCTTATCTGTAAAAACAATGAATAAGAATACTTAACTCCTTGGATTTTTGTGAGGGCTAAGTGAGTCGGCACATAGTAAGTACTCCTGCTCACAGGCAGTGAAGATCGATGAATCCAAAGATCAGCAGGCAAGACCATAGGTAAGCTGCTAGCTAGTCTCAAGAACTGGAGGTGAGACGAACAGGAGCCAGGTGCAGAATCCAGAAGGAGTAAAAGCCCACAAGCGTTGTCAGAATATCCACTTACATTCAATGTAGGACAAATGACCAAGGAAACTCCCTTTCAACTGATTGGCTACTCAGACCAGATGCCATCGTGGAGGTGATCACATCATATCAAATTTGATCATGGAAGTGATCACAACTTCATATGACTGTCAAGCTACCAAGAATCATGGCCGAGCCAAGTTGACACACAACCTTAACCATCACAGCCTTCATCATCATCATTCATAATCCTTATGTACAGAGCCACAGATGAGGCCCACTGCCACCTGCTGACCACATAGTGAAGGCCACACACACATGAGCTGTGCCCTCTGTGCCAGAGGACCAAGGCTGGCTAGATAGTACCTTAAAGTTTCTCCTGCTTCTGGCTTCCAAGTGCTGACATGCAGACATGATCGCATCGTGTCCTCTACTCACCTCCCATCTAATGGAATCTGGACTGCTCACCTTGGCTGACTCACCCACCTCTGGGTGCTCCGCCAGGGCATTGTCCATCTCTGCCTGACTGATTCAGTAACTGCAAGATCAGCTGTTTGTTCCATCATGAGTTCGGAGGCAGATGCCAGGATTGGGGTGATCCAAGGCCAAATATTGGCTTTGAAAGGTCACATCTTCCCTTGGCACAGAGAGTAACTAGCATAGGGAGCCCAAGACTCGTGACCTGCCTAGGACCTGGACCCGAAAAGTGAAGACCTCGACACCCTATGCTAAGAAACACCAATGCTCAGGCACACCCAAGGGCTCTCCCAGCCTCAGATGACAGAGGACAGATGCTTTGTCTTCCCAGAGCTCTGGGTCCTTAGCTCAAGCAGCTTCCACCAGTGTGAAATTTCTTAGAAACTCCAAATGTTATCTTAATCATTTATGTAAATTCAGCATCTTATTCCCCAATATCTAAGTGTTTGCTTTAGAAATTAAAAAAAACCCAAAACTCTATTTCCTGTAATATCGAAGCATTATAGCTCTGGGATATTGTCTCATTCTCTCTCCTTTTTTTTTTTTTTTTTTTTTTAGTGTAGGTGTTAGGAACATGGATTTAGAGCCAGACAAGCTCAGTTAAAATTTGAACTCCACCGTGTGATATCTTTGAGACTTAAGGCAACATTCTCCACTGCTTTGTGACACAGTTTCCTTATCCTAAAATGGGATAAAAATAGCATCTGCCTCATACTGTTGAAGGAGCCTGGGTGGTGCAAGAAGTTTGCCATCAGCTGCTAATGCAAAGGTTGGTGGGTCGAACCCACCCAGTGATACTGTGGAAGAAAGGCCTGGTGATCTGCGAAGAAGACCGTATGGAACAGTTCTACTCCGTAACACATGGGATCTGCAGGAGCCTGGGGCTGACTCAATGGCAGCTAACAACAACAACAACAACACAGTATTGAGGGCTAGGTGAAATGAGTTAATAGGTATCAAGCTTTAGGAGAGTGCTTTGACATCCTAAGTACTCTATGAAACGAAAAACACCAAACCTGTTGCCATTGAGCTTATTCTGACTCATAGCGACCCTCTGGGACACAGTAGAACTGTCCCATAAGGTTTCCAAGGAGTGGCTGGTAGATTGTTACTGCTGAACTGTTGGTTAGCAGCCTGAGCTCTTAACCACTCCACCGCTGGAACTCCATAAGCTGTAAAGTGCAATTTCTTAACCACATATGCATACACCTCTGTAACACCACCAAGATCATGACCCTGAGAATAGGGCCAGTTCCCAGTTAACTCCCTTACAGCCTCGTCCCACTCAGTATTACCTGAAAGTAACCACTAGCCATTTTAAAACCCTTTAGTAGTTCATAGGAGTACTTGGGTGGCACAAACTGTTAAGTGCTTCACTACTAACTGAAAGGTTGGCAGTTCAAACCCACCCAGCGGTGCCTTGAAAGACAGACCTGGCAATCTGCTTCTGCAAGGTCACAACATTGAAATCCCTATGGAGCCCATGTCTACTGTGAAATATATGAGGTCAGCATGAGTTGAAATTGACTCAACAACAACTACCGACAACAGTAGTTAACAGAAAGGCTATGACATAGAAGGACGTGTCTTGTCTCCTCCAGGGTTGAATCAAAGAGGGCTGATCAGATCCATGCTTGTTCTCGAGGGCATGCTTCCTTTTCAGGGGAGAGCAGAAAGATCAGGAGAGGGATAGGTGGGCGCGATGGCAACAACACCTTTCATGGTCTGGTGAGGTGGGTTTGTTTGGGGAGCATAGGGCTTTATTCCTGGTCCAGCTCTAGAGGACTCAGTCAGTTCAGATTGAACCGTGAAGAAGGGACCACTGGCATGTTCATTACCTTGGGGCTCCATTGGCCCTAAACACAATGATATTTACTAATGAACTCCCTGCTTATGTCAGTGTTCCCTGGGTGAGTTGTCCTGTGTCTGTGTGGCATCCATTCATGTCTCCTTAAACATAATTATTCTCCAAATAAAGCCATGCTTCCATCTAACATGGTGTAACTATGCTGCATACAACTGAGTACATTTTCTTTGGGTCTTCTTCTTATGTATCCCTCCCTGTTTAAGTCAGGGGTGTATATTCCAGACTCTCCTCTCAACAGCTTTGTTACTTGGCCTTTCTTACTGATTGTCCATGAGGTTTAAAATTCAAGATGGGAGGAGGGTGATGCTGAAGAAACTCTAACGTCATTGACAACACTGTTGGCAAATAAGGACTTCAGAGAGTGAGGGCAGCTTCCATTTGAAAGAGAGAAAATGAACAAGAGAGCTGAAGGCATAGGCCATTCAGAAGAGAATGAATTTCCTATCAGCTATTTAGAGTCTCTGGGGAAAATTGTCGAAGCCCTGAAAATTTGGGGTAAAAATATATTTATACCTAAACTCTTCGTCGATGTGGATTCACTCTTTGTTTATTCCGAGAATTAGTTGGAATTCTAACCTAAATATGGTTAAATACGAAGTAAACTTATTTTCATACCCTTCAGATTTTCTTTTCCCAAGGCAAATTCTCACATTTCCTTTTGTTCTATGTTTTTTATGTATTTATTTTAAAATTAAAAAAAAAAATTTAGTCTCATGTATCTACTTGAACTCAGAAGCACACTCTCCATGGGTGTTATTAAAGTACTGTAAAGTCCAGCCTAATCTTTGTAGGAAGAGTTGGCTTCGGGAATGGTTTTAGTTCTGGGTGAACAGAGAATCTGGGGGCCATGCCTTCTGGGGTTCCTCTAGGCTCAGTCAACCGTCAAGTCTGGTCTTTTTTATGTGAATTTGTTTTCTGCACCACACTTTTCTCCTGCTCCGTCAAGGACTCTGTTGTGTTCCTTCTGAGGGCAGTCATTGGTGGTAACAATTGGTGGTAGCTGGGCACTACCTAGTTCTTCTGTTCTCACACTGATGGAACTTCTAGTTTACGTGGCCCTTTTGTCTCTTGGGCTAATATTTTCCTTGTGTCTTTGGTGTCCTTCATTCTCCTTTGCTCCAGGTAGGTTGGAACCAATTGATGCATCTTAGATAGCTGCTCCCAAGCTCTTAAGACCCCAGATGTGACTCAGCAAAGTGGGATGCAGAACATTTTCTTAATCAACTTTGTTATGCCAGTTGACCTAGATGTCCCCCGAAACCAAGGTCCCCCGACCCTCACCCCTGGTACTCTGTCCCTCAAAGTGTTTGGTAGCGTTCAGGAACCTTCTCAGCTTTTGGTTTAGTCCAGTTGTGCTGACTTACCCTGTACTGTGTGTTGTCCTTCCCTTCGCCTAAGATAATTCTTATCTACTATCTAGTTAGTGAATATCCCTCTCCCTCCCTCCCCACCCTTATAACCAGGAAAGAATGTTTCCTTCTGTGTTTAAACTTTTCTTGAGTTCTTATAATAGTGGTCTCATACAATATTTGTCCTTTTACGACTTACTGATTTCACTCAGCATAATGCCTTCCAGATTCATCATGTTGTGAGATGTTTTGCAGATTCATCATTGTTCTTTATCATTGCGTAGTATTCCATTGTGTGAAATATACCATAATTTGTTTATCGATTCATCCGTTGATGGGATCCTATGTTGTTTTCATCTTTTTGTTATTGTTAACAGTGCTGCAGTGAAGATCGGTGTGCATGTATCTGTTTCTGAGATGGCTCTTATTTCTCTAGGATATATTGCAGGGACTAGGATTGCTGGATTGTATGGTACTTCTATTTCTAGCTTTGTAAGGAAGCACCAAATTGATTTTCAAAGTGGTTGAACCATTTTACATACCCAGCAGCATTATGTAAGTGTTCTAGGCTCTCCACAACCTCTCCAACATTTATTATTTTGTATTTCTTGGGTTAATTCTATCCTTGTTGGGGAGAGATGGTATCTCATTGTAGTTTTGATTTGCATTTCTCTAATGGCTAATGATCATGAGCATTTCCTCTTATGTCTGTTAGGCACGTAAATGTCTCCTTGGTGAAGTTCCTGTTCCTATCCTTTGCCCATTTTTTAATGGGTTATTTGTCTTTTTGCTGTTGAAGTTTTGCAGTATCTTGTAGATTTCAGAGATTAGACCCTGATCGGATATGTTGTAACCAAAATTTTTTTCGTGGTCTGTAGGTTGTCTTTTTACTCTTTTGGTGAAGTCTTTTGATGAGCATAAGTGTTTGACTTTTAGGAACTCCTAGTTTTTTTTTTTTTTTTAGTTATCTACCTTCTCTTCTGTTCTTTGTGAATTGTGAGTTATGTTTTGTATTTTGTTTCTGCCATGTATTAGGGCTCTTAGCATTGTCCCTATTTTTTCTTCCATGATTTTTATCATTTTAGACTTTATATTTAGGTCTTGGATCCACTTTGAGATCGTTTGTACATGGTGTGAGGTGTGAGTCTTGTTTCATTTTTTTCCAGATGGATATCCAGGTATGCCAGCACCACTTGTAAAAGAGATTGTCTTTTTCCTGTTTAATGGAGTTTGGGCCTTCGTCAAATATCAGCTGCTCATAGACGGATGAATTCACGTCTGGATTCTCAATGCTGTTGCATTGGTCTATGTATCTCTTGTACTAGTACCGAGCTGTTTTAGTGTTGTTTGACTGCCATGGTATGATAGGTTCTAAAATCAGGTAGTGTGAGGCCTCCCACATTGTTCTTCTCCTTCAGTAATGCTTTATTTATCTGGGGTCTTTTTTCTTTCCATATGAAGTTGTCAGTTTGTTTCTCTGTCTCATTAAAAAACGTCATTGTAATTTGGATTGTATTGCCTTGTATCTGTAGATAGTTTGGGGTAAAATTGAGATTTTGACAATGTTGAGTCTTCCTATCCATGAGCAAGGTATATTTTTCCACTTACGTGGGTCTCTTTTGGTTTCTATCAGCAGTGTCTTGTATTTTTCTTTGTATAGGTCTTTTATATCTCTGGTTGTATTTATTCCTAAGTTTTTTTCTCTTCTTGGAGGCTATTGTAAATGGTACTGGTTTGGTGATTTCCTCTGAAATTCTGTTTGTTGTTGTAGAGGGATCCAACTGATTTTTGTATGTTTATCTAATATCCTGATACTTGGCTGAAATCGTCTATTAGTTCCAGTAATTCTCTTATGGATTCCTTGGGGTTTTCTGTGTATAAGATCATATCATCTGCAAATAGGGATACTTTTATTTCTTCCTTACCAATTTGGATGCCCTTTATTTCTTTCTCTTACCTTATAGCTCCGGCTAGGACCTCCAGCATAATATTGAATAAGAGTGGTGATAAAGGGCATCGTGTGGATCCCCTTCTCAAGGGAAACGCTTTCAGACCCTCTCCATTTAGGATGATGTTGGTTGTTGTCTTTGTATATATGCCCTGTATTATTTTAAGCAATTTTCCTTCTATTCTAATTTGCTGAGAGTTTTTATCATGAATGGGTATTGGACTTTGTCAAATGCCATTTCTTCGTCAATTGATAACATCGTGTCATTCTTATCTTTTGTTTTATTTATATGAGGGATTAGATTGTTTTTCTAATGTTGAACCATCCCTGCATAACTGGCATGAATCCCACTTGGTCATAGTGCATTGTTTTTTTGATATGTTTTTTAATTCTATTGGCTAGAATTTTGCCGAGGATTTTTGCGCCTGTTTTAGGGGGATATTGGTGTGTAATTTTCTTTGTTTTTTTTTTTTTTTATTTTGTGGTGTCTTTACCTGGTTTTGGTATCAGAGTTATGCTGGCTTCATAGAATGAGTTCGGAAGTATTCCATCCTTTTCTATCCACTGACATACCTTTAGTAGTAGTGGTACTAACTCTTTTCTGAAAGTTTGATACAATTCTCCAGTGCAGCCATCAGGGCTAGGGCTTTTTTGAGGGGGAGGGGAAGCTTTTTAATTACCTCTTCAATCTCTTCTTTTCTTATGAGTTTATTTGGTTGTTCTACCTGTCTCTGTTAGTTTAGGTAGGTAGTGTGTTTCTAGAAATTTGTCCATTTCCTCTAGGGTTTCAAATTTGTTGCAGTACAGTTGTTCATAGTATTCTGTTATGATTCTTTTAATTTCAGTTGAGTCTGTTTTGTTATCGGACATCTCATTTCTTATTTGGGTTATTTGCTTCCTCTCCTGTTTTTCTTCAGTGACTTTCGTCAATGGTTTATCAATTTTGTAGATCTTCTCAAAGTACCAGCTTTTGGTCTTGTTAACTCTTTCAGTTGTTTTTCTATTCTCCATATCATTCATTTTCTTCTCTAATTTTTATTATTTCCTTCTTCTGGTGCCCATGAGCTTATTCTGCTGCTGTTTTTCTATTTGTTCGAGTTGTAGGGTTAGTGTTTTGATTTTGGCCCTTTCTTCTTTTTGGATGTGTGCATTTATTGCTATAAGTTGACCTCTGAACAGTGCTTTTGCCCTGCCTCAGAGGTTCTTGTTGGATGTGTTTTCGTTCTCATTGAATTCTGTGAATTTGTTTGATGGATCTTTAATTTCTTCTGTAACCCAGTAGTTTTGGAGCAAGGTGTTCTTCAGTTTCCATGTATTTGATTTTTTTGTTTTTTTCCTTTTTCTTTTATTGCTTTCTACTTTTATGTCTTTATGGTCAGAGAAGATGCTTTATAATATTTTGACGTTTTCGATTCTGTTAAGGCTTGCTTTTTTGGCCTAATACGTGCTCTGTTTTGGAGAATGTTCCATGTGTGTTGGAAAAGAAAGTATACTGGGCTTCAGTTGGGTGGAGTGTTCTCTATATGTCTATGAGATCAAGTTGGGGTGACTGTGGCCTTTAGATTTGCCATGTCTTTATTGAGCTTCTTTTCGGATGTTCTGTCCTTCACCAAAAAGTGGTCGGTCGAAGTCTCCTACTATTGTCGTGGAGCTATGTCTCTTTTCAGTGCTGTTAGAGTTTGTTTTATGTATTTTGGAGCCCTGTTTTTGGGTGCATAAATATTTAGTATGGTTATGTCCTCCTGGTGTATTGACCCTTAAGCGTTATATAGTGTCCTTCTTAACCTTTTTGGTGGGTTTTGCTTTAAAGCCTATTTTGTCAGAGATGAGTATTGCCACTCCTGCTCTTTTTTGATTGTTTTCTTAATATATTTTTTTCCATCCTTTGAGTTTTAGATTGTTTGTGCCTTTGAATCTAAGTGTGTCTCTCGTAGGCTGCATATAGACAGATCATTTTTTAAAATCTATTCTGCCACTCTCTGTTTATTAGTGCATTTATTCCATTTACATTCAGTGTAATTATTGAAAGGTATGAGTTTAGTGCTGTCATTCTGATGTATCTGTGTGTGTGTGCATGTGTGTTGTTTTTGACAGTTTCTTTGTTGAGTTAATTTTCTGTGCTGAGTCATTTTTCTTTATGTATTT
Source organism: Elephas maximus indicus (assembly GCF_024166365.1). Classification (NCBI taxonomy): domain Eukaryota; kingdom Metazoa; phylum Chordata; class Mammalia; order Proboscidea; family Elephantidae; genus Elephas; species Elephas maximus. The sequence goes on along the minus strand of NW_026060243.1, from coordinate 100,124 downwards.
TCTTTTCAACTTTTTTTCATTATTGTTTCTTTTATATTTGTTAAGTCTTTATGTTTTTCTTATTTTTTAATTGGGTGTGTAGCATAGTTTCCTTTGTGGTTACCTTAATGTTTACCTCTGTGTTTCTAAGTTTAAACCAGTTTTTTATTTCTAGATACCGCCTTGACTTCATCACCATATGAAAGTTCTATGACTACATTACTGAGTCCCTCCTTTTTTGTTTTAATGTTGTCATCTTTTACATATTCATGTCTCTGTTTCCCTATTTTCAATGTTTTAGCTTGGATTTATTTTTTTGACTTCCCTATCTGGGTTGATATTTGGTTGTTCTGTCCTGTGTTCTAGTCTTGGGTTGTTTTCTGATATTATTGATTTTGTAACCAGAGGACTCCCTTTAGTATTTCTTGTAATTTCGGTTTGTTTTTTACAAATATCCTAAAGTTCTGTTTATCTGGAAATGCCCTAATTTCTCCATCATATTTGACAGAGAGCTTTGCCTGATATATAATTCTTGTCTGGCATTTTCTTTTTTGTTCAAGATTTTATATATGTCATCCCATTGCCTTCCTGCCTGCATGTTTTCTGCTGAGTAGTCAGAGTATAGTCTTATTGACTGTCCTTTTCAGATGACTTTTCATTTCTCCCCAACTGCTGTTAAAATTCTCTCTTTATCTTTGGTTTGATTATACGATGTCTTGATGAGTTTCTTTTGGGATCTACCCTCTGTGGGGCTTGATGAGTTTCTTGGACAGGTATCTTTTCATCTTTTATGATATCAAGGAAGTTTTTGCTGGCATATCTTCAACAATTCTGTCTGTTTTATCCTCCTCCCCCTCCTCCCCATTCTAGTACTCAAGTCACTCATAGATTATTCTTCTTGATAGAGTCCCACATAATTCTTAGGGTTTCTTCATTTTTTTAAATTCTTGTAGCAGATTTCCCCTCAAAAAATTGCTGTCAAATGCTTTCTCTGCAGTCTCACTAATTCTGACTTCCATTGCCTCAATTCTGCTCCTATGCATTTCTATTCAGTTGTATAATTCTGAAATTTTGTTGTTAATATATTGGGTTTCTGTTTGCTGTTTCTCTTTGGATTATTGCAGCTTGTTAAATTTGTCATTATGCTCTTGTCTAGCATCCTTATGTTCCACTATTGCGTTGTCTCTGTGTTCCTTGACTTGGTCTACATTTTGCCTGATCTCCTTCCTGATCTCTTAAAGAGCTCTGTATGTTAATCTTTTTAATTTTACCTCTGATAACTCCAAGACTTTTTCATCCTCCAGGAGACTTCTTGGTTCTTTGTTTTGGTCACTTGCTGAAGCCATCATGGTCTGCCTCTTTCTGTGATTTGATATTGACTGTTGTCTCTAACCCATCAATAAGTTATATTTATTTATTTTATGTTTCCTTACTGCTTCCTAGCTTCTTGTTTTATTCCACTTTGATATGCCCAAGTAGGCTGGTCATTTGAGCTACTTTGATTATTGGCATTTTTGAAGCTCTCACGTCCTGATACCAGGCAGTTAGAGCTGTTATTGGGTATGTGAGCCCAGGAGTCCATTTATTTTTCTTGTGTGGATTCAGCTCAGGTGTCCATGTCTTCGGTCATCAAGTGTGTGGTGCAGGCTCTCACCTACAGTCCTAGATGGGCAGGACTACACAGGGCTGATTGGATTAGGCATAGGTTTCTGATCGACTCGATGGCACTGGGCTTGTGTTATCTGGCTATAGTCAGGGTTATGTGCTGAGCAAGGTAGGGGGCTGACAGTTGCCACTGAGTGGCTGAGTGGAAGGTATGTCTGTGCTTTCTAGAGCTCGTAAGTGGGTGGGCTTTGCATCTGGACTGTGGGGAGCCCATGCTGTCGGCTGTAGAGACTGGGAGGCAACACTTATTCTTAGACCCCTGTTGTGGGTGGCTAGGTGGAGTGCGTGAAGCCACCAGTCCTTAGGCATCGGATGTGGGTAGTCAAGGACCCTGCTTAATGGACAGGGTGGTGTCTAATGTCAAGAATATGCCACTCGTCCTTAGTGGTTGCAGTTGAAAATAGGCTCCAATTATATACCCTGTTGTACTGTGCTAATGAGGGGATACACTGTTGAAATGGGCCAACACAGGTCTAGGCAGGGGTGAACGGCATTCTAAGTCTGTGGACTCATGCCTGTGCCTAGGGAAAGGGTCTGTGCCCGCCCTGAGTTCCTGGCTTAGGGGAGGTGGCAGATTATTTTTTCCTGTTTCTTAATTTGTTCCTTCTGAAAAGCTAAGAGAATGGTTCAGGACATGCGATGGGTTCCACTTCAGGCTCAGGGGGTGAGGGTGTACTTGAAGCAGAGTGAGAGGAGCTGGGTATATAGGAGAAAGGTACTTCCCAGAAGGGAAAAGGGTTTTTTGGATCCCTTGTGGTAGATTAGATGCTTGCACTTAACTTCCGCAGATTCAGTGCCACTTCTCCTTGGAACCAGAGGCTTGAGCAGACTCTCCGCCACTTGGTTTCTGCCGATATGGAAAAGGCATCCCGAGTGCTACTGCTTGCCTCAGCCAGCACACGCAAGCTAATCTAGGCTGTAGGGTGCTGGCCAAGTCAGGTCTTGCAAATCCTGGCTGATTCTGAATTCTCTCCATCCCCCTGATGCTCAGTCCGACTCTTCAACTTTGTCTTTAATGTTCAGGGCTCCTAGATTGTCATATATAATTGATTTACTTGTTTTTCAGGTTTTTGTTGTAAGAGGGACCATAGGAAGCATCTGCCTGGTCCACCGTCTTGACCCCACCTCCCCTCAATCTCTTTTGAGATATAAAAGAGCAGACTGAGCAAGTTAACAGGCAAGCAAGCAGAGATGGGGGAAGGTAGATGCCACACCACATGAGATCTCCACAGAACCAAGAAACAGAAGCTGAAAAGAGAAAAGGACTGTCCCCCAGAGCCAACAGAGAGTCTTTCCCTGTATCTGGCACCCTAAACTCAGACTTCTAGCCTCTTAACCTGTGAGAAAATAAATCTGTTTTTTCAAGCCACCTACTTAATTTATTTCTGTTATAGCAGCACTTGATAACTAATGCAATGACCTTGTGTATGCCCTATCCTGGAGAATAATGTATGTGCACTAGAGAAGAATGTGTGTTCTACTGATGTTGGGTGGAGTGTTCTATATATATCTACTAGGTCTAGTTGATTTTTGGTGTTGTTCAAACCCTCTATTTCACTACTGATGTTCTGTCTAGACATTCTGTGCATGATTGAAATAACTATGGACTGTAGAAGTGTCTCTCGTTTCGGTTCTGTCATGTTTATTTCATCTATTTTAGGACTCTGTTGTTTGGTACCTGTGTAATAGGTAATATCTTCTTAATGAATCGACCCTTTTCTCAGTATGTAATGTCCTTGTCTGTTGTAACAGATTCTGACCTAAAGTCTATTTCGTCTGATATTAATATAGCTATCCATCTCTTTTGGTTACAATTTGCATAGAATTTCTCCCCCACCCTTTTAGTTTCAACCTGTTTGTATTTTGGATCTAAAGTGTGTGTCTTACAGATAGCATATCAACACGTGAAAACTTAGGGGATGAGGTCTTGACCTAATACAGAAATGGGAATGACTAGTATATACAGGGCAGTTGAAGTCATGAAAATGGTTGTGAATGAGCAGAATGAGACGAGAATACAGGCAAGAATGCAGCTTTGGGGCACCCTTACTGGGAGATTAGGTGCAAGTCACTCAACCTTAGTTTTTTCATCTGTAAGGTTGGGCCTTGATGTTCTCTCCAGAGCCCTGGTGGTGCAGTGGTAAAGAGATTGGCTGCTAACCAAAAGGTTGACAGTTCAAATCTATGCTCCTTGGAAACACCATGTGACAGTTCTTCTCTGTCCTTTGGGGTCACTAGGAGTTGGAATGGACTCTACGGCAATGGGTTAATTTCCTCTCTAACCTGAAGAGCTATAGACAATTGGTGCACACACTTATTTCAGACTGTTGCGTCTGAAGGCCATGAGGCCAAGGATCAAGTCTATTGTTTGTCATAGCAGACAGCAGGTGCTCACTAAGGGTTTGTTGAGTGAACAAATATCAGTGTTGACTGGTTGTGGGCTTTATCTTACATCTAATCAAATTACAAGAAACACTAGTTGTGAGATTCTTTTTTAAATGTTACGAATTTTGGTTGATAACTAATTTTCTATAGTGAGTTTATTGCCACAGTTAAGATTTGTTAGGTAAAGAATTGTCTCTTTAGACAGGCAAGGATTTTCTTCCATGGAAGATGGAAGGAGGTAGAACGAGACCACTTGAGAACAGGAACAACAATACTGGTGATCAAGGTATTGGAGGATAAGACTCTGGCAGCACTGTAATGGTCTTTAGAGGCTGGAAGCATGGAGGTGGTCCAGGCCGTAGACATTGAGGCCTGGGAGTATGTAGTGGAGGCAGCTGATAAGGCCTAAATGGCCAGTGAGGTGGGGAATGTGGAGAAAAGCTGGGTAGTGGAGGGGGCTGCCAGTCATGTTGGGAAGTGCGAAGCCCGCTATGTGGGGGAGGGGAGCCCAGGCATGTTGTGGAGTGGGACTCCAGTTGTGTTTTGGAGGGGAATCAAGGTCCAGGAGCACAGTCGGGGGAGGAGCGGGGAAGGGTCTAGCCTAATTCCAGTAACAGAGCTAGGAGAAGAAGGTGGACTATCTGGCTAAGGTCCAGGAACAGAGCTGGCAGGAGGTGTGGCAGGTTTTGGTCAAGGTCCAGGAGTACAGCTTGAAAGAGGAAGTGGACTGTGTGGCTAAGGTCCAGGAACACAGCTGGGAGGAGATGGGGGAGTTTTTGGCCAAGGTCCAGGAACACAGCTGGGAGGAGAAAGTGGACTGTCTGGCTAAGGTCCAGGAATCCAGCTGAGAGGAAGTGGGGGAGGATCTGCTCAAGGCCTAGGAACACAGTTGGGAGAAGGAAAGGGAAGATCTGGCCTTGTTGAGAAAATTGTTGAGAGGAGGCGGTGGAGGGTCTGTCCAAAGTCCAGGAACACAGCTGGGAGGAGGAGGTCAAGGTTCTGGCCGAGGTCTAGGAACACAGCTGGGAGGAGAAGGGGGAGAATCTGGCATTGTGGGAGGAACACAGTTGAGATGAGGTGGAGGAAGATCTGGCTGAGGTCCAGGAACATTTGGGAGGAGGATGGGGAGGGCTTGGCTAATATCCAGCAACATAGATGGGAGAAGGTTGAGGGTCTGTCCAAGGTCCAGGAACACATTCCGGGGGAGGAGGTATACGGTATGTTTAATTTCCGGGAATACAGCTCGGGGAGGCGGGGGGAGCTTCTGTCTAAGGTTAAGGAACACAGCTGGAAAGAGTAAAGGGAAGGTCTGGCCAAGATCCAGTAACAGAGCTGGGAGGAGGAGGGGTAGGGTTTGGCCAAGAGATCCAGGAACACACCTGGGAGGAGAAGGGAGAGAATCTGGCCAAGGTCCAGGAACACAGCTGGGAGGAGAAAGGGGAGGGTCTGGCCTAGGTCCAAGAACACACTTGGGAAGAAGATGGGGAGGTTTTGTCCACGTTCCAGGAACACAGTTGGTTGGATAATAGGGAGGGTCTGACCAAGGCCCAGGAACACAGTAGGGGAGAGAAGGTGGAGGGTCTGTCCAAGTCCCAGGAACATAGCTGGGAGGAGGAAGGATAGGTTCTGGCCAAGGGTGAGGAACACAGCTGAGAAGACGAGGGGCAGGGTCTGACTGAAGTCCAGTAGCGCAGCTGGGAAGAGTTGGAGGATGTGTCCAAGTTCTAGGAATACAGCTGGTGGGAGGAGGTGGAGGGTTCTTCCAAGTTCTAGGAACATAGTTGGGAGGAGGGGTAGAGTCTGACCAAGGTCCAGGAACACAGCTAGTAGGAGGAACGGGGCAGTCTGGCTGAGGTCCAGGCATAGCTGAGATGAGGAGGTGGAGGGCCTGGCCTAGGTCCAGGAATACAGCTGGGAGGAGGAGATGGAGGATCTGGCCAGGTTCCAGGAACACAGCTGAGAGGAGGAGGGGTAGGGCCTGTCTGAAGTATAGGTATAGGGCCACAGCTTGGAGGAGAAGGAGGAGGGTCTGGCACATGTCCAGAATACAGCTGGGAGGAGGAGGGGGAGGGTGTGGCCAAGGTTCAGGAACATAGCTAGAAGGAGATGGAGGGCCTCCCCAAGGTCTAGGTATACAGCTGGGAGGAGGGTGTGGAGGGTATGTCCAAGGTCTAGGATCAGAGCTGGGAGGAGTATGGGGAGGGTCTTGACAAGGTTCAGGAACACAGCTGGGTGGAGGAATGGGAAGGTCTGGCTGAAATCCAGGAACACGTCTGGGAGGAGTAAGGGAAGGGTCTGTCCAAGGTCAGGAACACTGTTGGGGGGAGGAGGGGAATGATCTATCCAAGTTCTAGGAACACAGCTGGGAGGATGAGGGACAGGGTTTGGCTGAGATCGAGGAACACAGTTGGTAGGTGGAGGTGAAGGGTCTGGCCAAGGTCCATGAACACAACTGGATGGAGCAGATGGTCTGTCCAAGGTCCAGGAACACAGCTGCACGGAGCAGAGTGTCTGGCCAAGGTCTAGGAACACTGCTGGGAGTATGAGGTGGAAGGTCTAGCCAATGTCTAGAAACAGCTGGGAGGAGGAGATAGAGGGTCTGTCTGAAATCCAGGAACACAGCTGGGAGTAGTAGGGGTATGGCCTGGCTGAAGTCCAGCAGCATAGCTGCAAGGAGGAGTTCGAGGATCTGGCCAGGTTCCCGGAACACAGGTGAGAGGAGGAGGGGGAGGGTCTGGCAGAGGTTGAGGAATACAGCTGAGAGGAGAATGTAGAGGGTCTTTCGAAGGTCAGGAGTACAGCTGGGAGGAAGTGGTGAAGGGTCTGGCCCAGGCCCAGGATCACAGCTGGGAGGAGCGGCAAGAGGGTCTTAACAAGGTTCAGGAAGACACCTGGGTGGAGAAATGGAAAGGTGTGGCTGAAGTCCATGAACACAGCTGGGCAGAGGAGGCGGATGGTGTGTCCAAGGTCCAGGAACACACTTGAGAGGAGGAGGTGGAGGACCTGACCAAGGTCCAAGAATACAGATGGGGGGTGATGTGAAGGGTCTGTCCCAGTTCCAGTAACCCAGATGGCAGGAGGAGAGTTAGTATCTGGTCAAGGTCCAGGAACACAGCTGGGATGAGAAGGAGGATGGTCTGTCCAAGGTCCAGGAACACAGTTGGGAGTTGAAGGGGCAGCATCTAGCCAAGGTTCAGAAACACAGCTGGAAAGAGGAGTGGGAGGGTCTGGCCAAGGTTTTGGAACACATTTGGGAGGAGGAGAGTTAGTATCTGGTCAAGGTCCAGGAACACAGCTGGGATGAGAAGGAGGATGGTCTGTCCAAGGTCCAGGAACACAGTTGGGAGTTGAAGGGGCAGCATCTAGCCAAGGTTCAGAAACACAGCTGGAAAGAGGAGTGGGAGGGTCTGGCCAAGGTTTTGGAACACATTTGGGAGGAGGAGGTAGAGGGTCTCTCCAAGGCCCAGGTATACAGCTGCGAGAAGGGACCAGAGGTCCTGTCCCAGTTGTAGGAACACAGTTGGGAGGATGAGAGTCAGAGCCTGGCCCAGGTAGAACACACCGGGGAGGAGGAGGGGGAGTGTCTGTTCAAGGTCCAGGAACTCAGCTGGAAGGAATAGGTGGAGGATCTGGCCAAGATCCAGGAACGCAGCTGGGAAGCGGAGGGGGAGGGTCTGACCAAGGTCCAGCAACACATCTGGAAGGAAGAAGTCCAGAATCTGGCAGAGGCCTGGGAACACAGCTGGGAGGATTTGGTGGATGTCTGACTGAAGTCTGGGAACACAGCTAAGAGGATGTGGTGGAGTGTATGGTGAAGGGTCCGACCAAGGCCTGAGAAAACATCTGGGTAGAGCACATGGCCCACTCCCAACGTGTACTGATGGAGGGCATCTATTGGGCAATGTGTGGACGATCGTCCCGGAGAAAGAGGGTCCCTGCTGCAGCCCTCTGACTCTGCAGAATAGAAGCAGTTAATTTTTTAAAATACTTGTATAGGACAGACCAAAGCACTAAAAAAAAAAAGCTGATAGAGAAAGATGCAGGTGTCAGCACCTGGCACCTTCCCATCGACCAGGTCTCTGATAAGCAGCACTATAAAAAAATTAAAAGCAGCACTAGCGCCATGAAACTCAATGGCTCCTCCTGATCCCATTGCAGATTACGGGGTTTAAAGGATGCAACCGAAATGCCAAAAAACAAAACAAAAACTAGATTGAAGAAGTCAAAGTGCACAAGAAGCTTTGAGATCATATATAGTAGTTCAGCCAAGGCTTTGTTAAAAAGGAGGAAAGCGCCCCTACCCTCAAGGCTGGAGTGAGGACAGAATTGAGTGTTTGGAGCCCAGAAACAGCTGCCAAGGAAGTTGATACAGTGATGGTTACAGCACCCTTTAGAAATTCTGGTTCTTCCATTCGATGGTATTTTCATGGAGCATTTGTTCACTCTATCTGTGCAGAAACACATACCCTCTTTTCTACACAACGTAGAAAACCTGGTTTCTGGGTCTTTTCACTTGACATTACATTAAGAGCATTTTCTGTGTTCTGAAATGTCTTTGAAGCTTATGATTTTTAGGAGCCGCCTCCACCGTAAGGATTCACACTAGTTAGGGAATCCCTCTACCATGGGTCATTCAGCTCGTTGCCACATTTTCACTGTAATCCATCTGGTTCCATTGAATGTGCTCTCACCAGGTCTTTGGAATCATGGTGGTCCTTTCATTAGGGTAGATAACTAGATGTGGGATGGTGCTGAATAAAGAAAAGAGTGTGAGCATTTCGAAGGCTTTGGGTAGACAACGTTACATCGTATTTCGGGATGGTTGTGAGAAATCACATTTCCACTTCCAGTGTGTGAAAGGGGCCCCAGAAGAGTTAATATTTATTACTTCGTTGGACAGAAAGAATTTGTCACTTAAAAGTTTTCTCATTGAAGTTATACAGTTGTCTTGTTCACTGATTATTCACTAAAAAAGATGAGATTATTTTACAGAGTTAGCTTGATTTCACTCATCAATTTGTGTTCTCATTTATAATGTGAAAATCCATTAATAGGCCAGTGACTATAAAAATTCCTGATTAGTCATGATTCAAAGCATATCTAAAACCCATTGCCGTCGAGTCAATTCTGACTCATAGTGATGGTATAGGACAGAGTAGAACTGCCCCATAGAGTTTCCAAGGAGCGCCTGGTGGATATGAACTGCCGACCTTTTGGTTAGCAGCCTTAGCCCTTATCCACTACGCCACCAGGGTTTCCAAAGCATTTCTATAATCCAAAAAAAAAAAAAAAAAAACCCAGCCTGGTGGTGCAGTGGTGAAGAGCTACTGCCGCTAACCAAGAGGTCAGCAGTTCGAATTCACCAGCTCCTCCTTGGAAAAATATGGGATAGCTATACTCTGCCCTGATTATTCATGATTCAAAGCAGATTTACAAGGTATGTTGAAATACTCACTGAAAGGACAGCGCAGACAAAGACTATTGCTAAAATAACTTCCCAGGAACAGAAAAGCTTTTGTAAGTTTTTGATCTGGCTCAGAGAAACAATTGTCAAAGAGCTTAACCAGCTTCAAAGAAATGTACAATGTAGGAGTAAGATGTTATCATGGAGAGAAACCCTAATTCAACCTCCAAGAAGTAGCCCCACCCATCAAATATCTCCAGTGGATTCCACTGCTCCCAGGAAGACTGGAAGCTGGCCACCTGGTGTTTCCTGGGAGGCTGGCAGTGTTGCAGTGTGCTGCCTCTAACAGGGTTCTCACTAACCCTCTCTAACCACATTGTAAACACACACAAGGACACACACATTCACACTGACCACAAAACTTCTGACCTCATGAAAATCAATGCAAGACACACTTAGATATTGCAAATGATTGTGTATTCTGACAACACATCTACACTGAGAACTCACACATATTCTGACCACACTCACATCCTGAATTCACACACTGACCACACATTCTCACATTAGTCTACCTTTAAAACACACAAAACGCTGACAACAAGCATACACTCATTGCACATTGTCCAAGATCCCACATGTCGATACACCCAACTGACCATAGCAAACATACATACAGAGACCCTGAAATGACCATCTACCTTGTGATTGTACCCAAATATGAAAATCATATGTACATACCCTAACATCATACTGACCCCCATCACAATGACCATTCAGTGAATACACAGACAGACCATACACACACCCAGAGTCAACAAGGCACCTGGCTGTGCATGTGTGGGCTCTGATCCTGGGGCATCTCCCACCTCAGCATCAACATAGAAACCCAGAGAAGGGTGGGGAGTCAGGTGACACAAGGACAAAGTGCAGGAGGTTGTGATGTTGGTCCCTCATGAGGTAAATCTGAGCCTTCAGAGCTGATTGTCACAGTAGCACGTGAAACAGAGATAGGAGAGCCAAGGGGATTAGAAATGGTGCCTAAGAGGTCTCTGATAAAACACCCGTTTCCAAATAAAGAATTTAGATATCCCACTCAAGGTCTGAGGAGACTTCCTCAAGAAATTCACGTGTTTTCATTTTAACGTGATGATGGAGAATTCTTCCTGGAGGTCAGTGTTGCTGGTGAAATTCTTATTTAAATGATTCCCTACATAAAAGTGGAATTAACCTATTTTTTGGTGTAAATATCACTTAGAATTGAGAATGTCGGTCATTCCCATGGGGGCACTGCTACCTTTAAGCAGCCGGCACAAAGTGACCATCCCTGCGCGCCAATAGCCAGCAGAGGGCGCACCTCGCCTTATCTGACCGGTGGCTCCTGGAAGGGTTGGTGGTTCTGGGCTTAGGCCTGGTGGGTGATGGTGCAGCTGGGGCGGGAAGGAGAGCTTCATTTCCACAGGATCCAGCATAAGGGAGGTGCCCCTTAGCTTAGGAACCCGAGAGTCAACAGTGACTGCCAAGCTTCCTTTTGGGGCCCTGAGTGATGAGGAGAAGTTGCTTTGCTGTGGCTTCTCCAGGCCACCCATGGTGGAGCCCGAGATGAAAGGGAAGGTGCGGGTCCCTGTGTACAGGGTTTTGTTAACTTTTTCATGATTGTTTTACCTATAGAAGGAGGCTTGGTAGCGCAGTGGTTAAGCGCTCGGCTGCTAACCGAAAGGTTTCCGGTTGGAACCCACCAGCTGCTCAGCTGGAGAAAAGTGTGGCAGTAAGCTCCCTATAGATTACAGCTTTGGAAACCCTATGGGACAGTTCTACTGTGTCCTACAGAGTCTCTGGGAGTCGGAATTGACTTGATGGTAGTGGGTTTGTTTGTTTGTTTTGACCTATAACTTTAAAGTAGCTGGGAAATAGTAAAAAATGGAAAAGTAGATGTATTAATATTCTCAACCTTATGTTAAGTTTAATTAATTTTCCTCATTAAAATATTAGAAATTATTCTAATTTTACTATCCTATTTTTCATGAAAGTGTTGTTGCTTTAGTTGTGGTGGAGTGGATTCAATTTTGACTCAGAGCCAAGCCATGTGTGCAGAGTAGAACTGCTCCTTAGGGTTTCCAAGGAGCTGCTGGTGGATTTGAACTGCCAAACTTCTGGTTAGCGGCCATATCTCTTAACCACTGCAGCCCCAGGGCACCCATGGAAGCATAGTCATCAATAATATTTCTAAAAAGTCATTCTTAGTTTGTCTCGTTTTCAGTTCAGATAATTGCCATGTTTAATGATTTTCAGAATCCTATGATGACCTCAAATAATTTGAAATTTCAGCTTTGTGAGCCGTCTTTCATAGGACACATTGTGACCATGAATGTTATTTAAAAAAAAAAAAAAACGACCAAGGCTCATTCCAAGTCGGAATAATACTGCACTAAGCAGAATTCATGAATGAGATTTAGATGAACAAAGAACGGTGATATCTTTTTTTAGTACCAACTCTTGATATTTTACAGAACTTAAAACTCTTAAGGTGAAATTTCCACTGGATATAAAGTTGCTAGAATATTTAAGAACTAAGCCAGTGCTGTAATTTAGATGTATTTATTGAAAATAAATATTTTTCAACTAAAAATTCAAGATTTGAATACAGCGACTTTTTTTATGTCTTCACTTCTAAGGCGAAATCAGGATGTCCATAATGTCCTGTTTAAAATATATCTTTTCCCATAATTGATACTTGGATCTAGTGAATCATACATTTCCCATCCCTTTTCTTTATTTTCAAATTCAGAAATATACTCATGTGACTTGTTGAAGTTTTACATTCCCCAAACAGCTCTCAAAGCTACTTTTTCTCATTTGCTGTAAGCAAGGGTCTAGGCCTTCTAAACCTTTTTCACTTCATTCAAAATATCTTTTCACATTGAGGAGTTGCATGAAATGTTACAATCTATTTGCACAAGTATGCTGTTCATTTCAGTAGAGGAGATTTCTCCATTTGATATGTAAATTAGTATCGGGATAATATGTGAGTTTGTATGGTCATTGCCCTAATTACTGTACATCAGACCTTGACATCCACTGGGTATCCTTATGTGTTTATAATGTAGTTTTTAGAATACACATGAGAACATCCTATCTGCTCATTTAATTTAAAAAAAGTGTTATATCCTTTGTTCTATATTTTAAAAGGTTATTGTCAGTATTTGCCATGGAGTCCATTCCAAATCACAGCAGCCTTATATAACGTAATGAGGCCCATTGTGGTGGCCATAGTGTCAATCCATCTCATTGAAGTTTTCCCGTGTTTTTGCTGACCCTCTGTTTTACCAAACACGATGTCCTTCTCTAGAGATTCTTCCTTCCTGATGACATGTTCACAAGAAGAGAGCCAAAGTTAAGTCTTGTCATCCTCACTTCTAAGGAGGCTTTTGATTGCATTTCCTCTAAGACTGATTTGTTTGTTCTTCTGGCACTCCATAAGGGTAGTCTATATTCTTTGCCAACACTATAATTTAACTGCATCAATTCTTCTTCTGCCTTCCTTTTTCATTGTCCAAGTTTCACATGTGTATGAGGTGATTGAAAAGACCATGGCTTAGGTCAGGGGCATCTTAGTTATCAAAGTGACATTTTCAGTTTTTAAAACTTTAAAGAGGGTGTGTGCAGCAGATTCGCCCAATGTAATATGATTTTTGATTTCTTGACTGCTGCTTATATGGATATTGTTGATCCGAGTAGGATGAAATCCTTGACAGCTTCAGTTTCTTTGCCATTCATCACGATGTTGTTTATTGGTCCAGTTTTGAAGATTTTTGTTTTCTTCACATTCAGGCGTAATCTCTACTGAAGGCTCTAGCCTTTGACTTTGGTCAAAAGTGCTTCAAGTCGTCTTCATTTTCAGAAAGCAAGGTCGTGTCAATTGATTATTGAATTTGTTAATGAGTGTTCCTCCCATCCTGATGCTGTCTTCTTCATATAATCCATCTTCTAGGAGTACTTGTTTCTCGTGCAGATTGAATAATTAAGGTGAAAGGATAAACCCAGCTGCAGACGTTTTGTAATTCATTCTGTTCAAACAGTTGCCTCTTGATCCATGTAGAGGTTAGGCATGAGCACAATGGAGTGTTCTGCAGTTCCGATTATTTGTAATGTTACTCCTATCTGGAATATGCTTTCTTTATTAACTGGGCATTTCCTCTGTTGATCCTCTATGACAGGCCCCTTACCTTTCCTTACATTTACACACACAGGTAGGATTGACACACAGAATTAATCATCACAACACCTATGAAAATTAAGAACAGTTCCTGTGGCCTCCCTTGACCCCTGTGCCCACCAGTCCCCACAGGACACCCCCACTCTAAGGGCCCTTGACAGCGTCAGAGTCCCAACCTTGTGCCCAGAGGCTCTTACCAGAGCCACCATGCCCTGGCCACTCTCTGGCACCTCAGTGCCCTGGGCACGCCTTCCAGAGGGCCCCAGCCTGAATTTTGAACTAGGAAAGCACTTCCTGTTGTAACAGCTTCAGTGCAGTAGGACATGCTGGGAATGAAGCCCCATTTGCCTGTAGTGGCCTCTGTTGGGAGTGCCAGGGCTTCCTGTGTATCCAGTGCGGCTAAGGGTTTGTGGGTGTGTGAATGTGTGTGTGCAGTTGTGTAATCTCTGTGGGTGTCCATGTGTGTCTGGCATTCTGACTCTGTGAATATATCGGCTGTGTTTTGTATTTTCCCCTGTGTGGCTGTTGTTTACTTCTGTGTGTTTTTGTGTGTGTGCGTATGCGAGTCTGTGTCAGTGAATGGTGTGGGTCAGTTGTTGAAATCTGTGTATGTCTCTGTGCGTGTCGGTCTGTGTGATGGTTAAGATTTTGTGTCAGCTTGGCTGGGCCATGAATCTCAGTGTTTTGACAGCCTTTTAATGTTGTGATCACTTCCCTGTTGAGATTTGATATGTGAACACCCTCGTGATGGGATTTGCTCTGAGTAGCCAGTCAGTTGAAAGGACGTTTCCTTGGGCATGTGGCCTGCATCGAATATAGGCAGACATTCTCGCAAGGCTTGTAGGCTTTTGTCATTCTAGATCCTGAAGGTGGCACCTGTTCATCTGACCTCCGATTCTTGGAACTTCAGCTACCGGCTTACTGTGGTCTTGCCTGCTGATCTTGGGATTTGTCAATCTCACAACTTGTGAGCAAGAGCCCTGCTCTCCTACTTGCCAATCTTGGGCTCGCGAGCCACTGCAGCTACATGAATCAGGAAAAGCCTCTATTCTGACCCACGGACTTGGGAGCATTCCAGCCTCAACAACTGCATGACTAATTTCCATGATATAAATCTCTCTCTGTATATATATTTATACACCTCACTGGTTTGCTTCTCTAGAGAACCCAACCTAAGACATTTGGTACCAAGAGTGGTTCTAGAGAAAGAAAATTGTAAGGGTGAGTCTTCTAAATTGGTTCTCAAGTCTGGTTAGTCTTCAAGATGTTGATGACTTTGCTAATCAATTGCTAATCAATGGTATGAGGTGGCAATACAAATATGCAAAACATCACCACCAATAGCTCAGATATTGGTGAAAGGCAAGGCTCTGGGTGATTGCATGTGTGATATCTTTCTACAGTTTTGCCAGAATAAGAAATATAAGGTAACTGGTGTTGGTTGATCGTACTATTCCTAGACAAACTGGTGAAAGAAAGAGATGTGCTGAGGGCTTCAGAGTCAAAGCTCAAGTGCCGCATAAATAACTTGAAAGTTTCCACTTGTGCCTTGAAAGAAAGCCTTGAATCTTGTAGTAACAGAGCGGATAGTGCCAAAAACCAAATCCAGAATCTTATTGTAACAGTGGTTGAATTACAATGCCAAGTCAACTGTCAGCCTGGAAAGGTGTCTGAAGTTAAAGTGAGAGCATTGATTGGGAAGAAATGGGATCCTGAAACTTGAGATGGGGACATATGGGCAGATAATCAGGAAGCTGGAGATACCGAGCCCCAAAACTCCATTTACTGCTGACAATAGAACCAGCCTTCTCACTCCCATCTGAAGAGACCATTCCGTGTTTGCCTGCTAAACCACCTTGCCCAGTAATACCATTAGCCCTTCCACTCCCATCTAATGAGACTAACCCAGCTGAGTCTAAAGCACCTTTTCTGAGTCATTGCCTAGCACCCCGCCTGAGGCAAATATTTTACAAGACAATGCTGAATGTTCTCAAAACAGTTCCTCACTGACCTATACCTAGACTTACATCCCAGTGAGCCCCAAAAGGTAAAGTACAAAGTATGAGCCAGGATGAGGTGCACTACTTTCCAAAAGAATTGCTTGACTTTTCTACTATGTACCAACAAAAACCTGGGGAATATATATGGGAATGGCTATTAAGGGTGTGGGATAATAGTGAAAGGAACATAAAGATGGATCAGTCTGAGTTTATTGATATGGGTCTACTCAGCACAGATTCTTTCATTCAGTGTTTCAGCTCTAGAAGTGAGGAAAGGATCTAATAGTTTATTTAATTGGGTTGCTGGAGCATGAATTATGCTTTGGCCTACAGTAAATCAACTTGAAGTAGCAGACCTGCTTTGATATACTGTAGAAGAAAGTATTCAAAGGCTTAGGGAAAATGGCATGCTAGAGTGGTTTTATCAGGTTAGACCCACAGACACACACAGAGGACACACCTTTTACCACAATGGTGAGGAACAAATTTGTGAAGGGAGCCCCAGGGCCCTTGAAGACTGCTGTGATTGCTGTATTATGCAAGTCAGATTTGACAGTGGGAATTGGCCGAAGTGAATTAAGGCACCTAAGTATAAGGGGGCTGATCGGACCCTGTGGTGGTAGGGGCCAAGTGGCAGCACTTGATGAATGAAGAAGACAAGGTGGGCGTGGTTACTGTAGTGAACAGCAGAGTCAAAGTGGTAATCAGAATAATCTGACTCTTATGGATTTACAGCATGGGCTACTTAATCTTGGTGTCCCTTAGAGTGAAATAGATGGGAAATCTACTAAATATTTACTTGATCTGTACAAGCGGATGAATTCTAGGTCAAGTGAACAACAGTCTAACTCGGACCCCGCGAGAATAGAGTCAGGGTTCGTCAATCAATTCCTAGACTTGAGCGAGTTTAAAAACCCACAACCCCTTGAATAAAGGGAATGCCGGGTCCCCTTGAGAAAAGACTCCAATATGCTGCCAAAAACTTACACTGTTATCCTTTCTCCCAGCCTTCCTCAAAGGGATCTCCTTGTAGGAGAGTGACTGTTCATTGGGGAACAGGAAATAATCAGACTTTTCAGGGATTACTGGACACTGGTTGTGAACTGACACTGATTCTGGGAGACCACTGTGGTCCACCAGTCAGAGTGGGGACATATGCAGGTCAGGTTATTCATGGAGCCTTAGCTCATATCCGTCTGAAGTAGGCTCAGTGGGTCCCTGAACCTATCCTGTAGTGATTTCCCCAGTTAAGGAATGCAAAATTGGAATAGATATACTCAGTAACTGGCAAAACCCCCACATTGGATCCCTGACAAATGGAGTAAGGGCTATCATGGTAGGAAAAGCCAAGTGGAGGCCATTAGAAATGCCACTACCCAGGAAAATAGTAAAGCAAAGGAATACCACATTCATGGAGGGATTGTGGAGATTACAGCCACCATCAAGGACTTGAAGGATGCAGGGGTGGTAATTCCCACCATATCCCCATTCAGCTCTTCAGTTTGGCCTTTGGAAAACATGAATGAATCTTAGGGAAAGCCAGTGGATTGTCTAAAACTTAACCAGGTGGTGACTCCAATTGCAGCTCCTATTCCAGATGTAGTTTCATTGCTTGAGCAAATTAAGACTTCTCCTGGTAACTGGTATGCAGCTTTTGATCTGGCCTTTCTCCATACCTGTTTTGAAGGACCGTCAGAAGCAGTTTGCCTTCAGCTGGGAAGGCCAGCAGTGTACCTTCAGTTGCCTACCTCAGGGCTACATCAGCTGTCCAGCCTCATGTCATAATTTAGTCTGCAGGGAACTTGATAACCTTTCCCTAAAACTAGACATCACACTGGTCCATTACATTGTTGTCATCATGCTGATTAGACCTAGCAAGGAAGAAGCGTCAATGACTCTAGACTTATTGGTAAAACTTTTGTGTGCTAGAGGGTGGAAAATTCACACTACAAAAATTCAGATGACTTCCACCTCAGTGAAATTTCTAGGGGTCCATTGGTGTGGGGCATGTCGAGATATTCCTTCTAAAGGGAAGGATACATTATAGCATCTGACTTCTCCCACAAGCAAAAATAAGGCATAATGCCAGATAGGCCTCTTTGGATTTTGGAGACAACATATTCCTCATTTGGGTGTGCTACTCCAGCCTATTTATCAAGTGACTCAAAAAGCTGCTAGTTTTGAGTGGGGCCCAGAAAAAGAGAGGGCTCTGCAACAGGTTCAGGCTGCCGTGCAAGCCACTCTGCCCCTTGTGCCATAGGATCCGGCTGATCCAATGGTGCTTGCAGTGTCAGTGGCAGATAGAGATGCTGTCTGGAGTATTTGGTAGGTTGCTATTTGTGAATCACAGTGCAGACCCTTAGGATTTTGGAACAAAGTCCTATCATCCTGTGCTGATAACTACTGTCCTTTTGAGTAACAACTTTAGGTTTGTTGCTGGGCCTTAGTAGAGACTGAATGCTTAACCATGGACCATCAAGTCAAGGTGTGGCCTGTAGTGCCCATCATGAACTAGGTGTTGTCTGACCCACAGAGTCATAAAGTTGGATGTGCACAGCAGCACTCTGTCATTAAATGGAATTGGTATATATGAGATCGGGCCTGAGCAGGACCTGAAGACACAAGTGGCATGAGGAAGTGGTGAAAATGCCCATGGTCTCTGCTTCTGTCACATTGCCTTCCATCTCCCAGTCTGCATCTATGGCCTCCTCATCATGAGTTGACTGAGGAAGAGAAAATGTGTGCCTGGTTACAGATGGTTGTGCGTGATATGCAGGCCCTACTCAAAAGTGGACTGCAGGAGCACCACAGCCCCTTTCGGGGACCTCCTGAAGGACAGTGGTGGAGACAAATCCTCGCAGTGGGCAGAAGTTCTAGCAGTGCACCTGGTTGTTCACTTTGCTTGGAAGGAGAAATGGCCAGATGTGCAATTGTATACTGATTCATGGCCAAAGGTCTGGATGTTCAGGGACTTGGCAGGAACGTGACTGGAAAATTGGAGACAAAGAAGTACGGGCAAGAGGTATGTGGATAGACCTGTCCAAATGGGCCATAGAATTGAAGATATTTGTGTCTCATGTGAATGCTCACCAAAGGGTGACCTCAGCAGAGGAGGATTTTAACAATCAAGTGGATGGGATGTCGTATTCTGTGGAAGCCAGGCATTCTGTTTCCCTAGCTACTCCTGTTATTGCTCAATGGGCTCATGAAAAAAGTGGCCATAGTGGCAGGGATGGAGGTTAAGCATGCACTCAGCAATGTGTGCTTCCACTCACCAAGGCCAACTTGGCTACAGCCACTACTAAGTGCCCAGTCTGCCAGCAGCAGACCAGCCCTGAGTCCCTGATATGGTATCATCCATCGAGGTGATCAGCCAATACGCTAGTGGCAAGTTCATTATGTTGGACCACTTCTATCATGGATGGGGCAGTGTTTTGTTCTTCCTAGTATAGACACGTACTCTGGATATGGATTTGCCTTCCCTTTATGTAATGCTTCTGCCAAAACTACCATCTGTGGACTTAGAGAATACCTTATCCACTGTCATGGTATCCCACATAGCATTGCCTTGGATCAAGGACTCATTCATAGCAAATGAAATGCAGTAAAGGGCCCATTCTTATGGAATTCAGTGGTCTTACCATATTCCTCATCATCCTGAAGTACCTCATGTGATAGAACAATGGAATGGCCTTCTAAAGACACAATTAGAGCAACAGCTAGGTGGCAATACCTTGCAGGGTTGGGGCAGTGTTCTCCAGGAGGCTGCATGTGCTCTGAACAAGTGTCCAATATGTGGTTCTCTTTCTCCCATAGCTAGGACTCATGGATCAAGGAATCAAGAGGTGGAAATGGGAATGGAACCGCTCACTATTATCCCTAGTCACCCACTCACAAGATTTTTGCTCCACGTCCCCACGTCCTTATGCTCTGCAGATCTAGACGTCTTAGTTCAAAGGGAGGAATGGTCCCACCAGGAGAAACATCAGAGTCCACTGAAGTGGAAGCTAAGAATGTCACCTGGCCACTTTGGGCTCCTCATGTCTCTGGATCAACAGGCAAAGAAGGGAGTTGCCATACTGGCTGGTGTGATTGATCCTGATTACCAAGAGGAAATCGGATTTATTTTACATCATGAAGGCAAAGAAGAGTATGTTTGGAAAGCAGGTGATCTCTTAGGGTGTCTCTTAGTCCTACCATGCCCTGTGATTAAAGTCAATGGAATACTATAGCAACCTAATTCCAACATGTAAATTCCAACATGAATGAAGGTTTGAGTTACCCCACCAAACAAAGAACCACGACCAGCTGAAGGGCTTGCTAAAGGCAAAGGGAATACGGAATGGGTGGTGGAAGAAGGTAGTTCTAAATACCAGTTACAACCACATGACCAGTTGCAAAAATGAAGACTGTAATTTTTATGAGTGTTTCTGCTTTGTATGTTTACATCCGTGAAATGTTTTTGTTTTCTTCACTCATAAAAATAAGATGTAAACAGGCCTAGGTCATGTTTGGTTGTGTGTGTTCACTGTATCATGTTATGCCCAAATATGACTTTTAAGTAGTCTTTATTCAGAGGTTTTGTATGGTTTAATAAAATGTATGTAGGTGCCAAGTTGACAAAGGGTGAACTGTGATGGTTAAGATTGTGTGCCAACTTGGCTGTGCCAGGATTTTTAGTGTTTTGGCAGTTGGTACAATGTTGTGATCACTTCCTGTTGAGATTTGATATGTGATCACCCCCATGATGGGATCTGATGTGAGCAGCCAGTCAGTGAAAAGGGAGTTTCCTTGGGGGTGTGGGTGCATGGAATATAAGTGGACATTCTGGCAAGGCTTGGGGGCTTTTTGCTGGTACTGGATCCTGTAGCTGGCTCCCGTTATGTGACCCCCAGTTCTTGGGACTTGAGCTAGCAGCTTTCCTGTGATCTTGCCTTCCAGTCTTGGGATTCATCAATCTTCTAAGCTTGTGAGCAAGAGCCCTGCTATCCAACCTACCGCCCTTGTGTTTGCCAGCCCCTGCTGCGACATGAATCAGGAGAAGCCTCTATCTTGACCCATGGACTTGGGGCATTGCAACCTCTATAACCGAGTGAGCCATTGCCTTGATGTAAATCTGTTTCTCTCTCTCTATATTTATTCGCTTTACTGGTTTTGCTTCTCTAGAGGTTCGAACCAGGACAGTGTGTATCTGGGCGTGTGTGACCCTCCTGGAGTGTCTGTGTTTCTGATCTGTGTGTGTGTGTGTGTGTAAATTTGATCCTTTGGGTGTTTTTTGAGTGTGGATCTGTGTGTGTGTGTATCCATCATGTGTCATCTCATCCTGGGGCCGTCTTGGATGATCTTGAGTGAGTGTCTGTGTGTTCGTGTACTCCCTCCAGTGTCTGTGCCAGGGTCTACAATGTGGGTCCATGTGAACTTGTCCATGAGCCCACACCCGTGTGCCCCGCTGAGTCTGGGTGGTCCTTATGTGTACATCTCCGTGGTTGTTGTCTCAGCACACTTCTGAGTGTGTGTATGTGTGTCTGTGAGTGTGCACCCCAGGAACAAGCAGACACAGAGGGGACTTCTTCTAGGGCCACCGCCAGAGGTGGGTGAGAGGTGACAGTATGTCAATCCTCCTCCCTCAGGCGGGGCTGGGCCCTTCTGCCCCTGCTCCCTTAGCCCCTGGTGTCCTCCTGGTGGTCCCACCACACACCTCAAGGATTGAGGAAGTGAAGAGTTTGTTCACTGGAACCCCACCCAGGGGTGAATGTAGAGGGTTATGGTGAGTGGGTGTCTACGGAGCTCCTTGGGCCCCTGGGAAGGGCTGAGGGGGTACTGGGTCCCTGGGAAGCATGACTGAGTGAGTGTCCCTAGGGAGAGCTCTGGGTCTGTAGTGCTTTGTGTCCCTGGGGTGGGGTGAGTAGCTGGAGGTTGATAGGAGGGTTGGGGAAGTCCTGGATCCCTGGAGAGGGGTCAAGTGGGGGAGATCTCCTTGGAAATCTGAGGGGGAGGGCTCTTGGGTCCCTGGTTAGAGGTGAGTGGGCAGCACATCTCGGGAGCATTGGAGAAGTCCTTGGGGATCTTGGATCCCCAGAGAGCCCTGGTATCCCACTCACCATTATGGCCAGGAGCTGGGGCAGCAGCAGCATTAGTGTCAGGCACAAAGGTGACAGACCCACTGGATGGTGGCAGGTTCTGTGGTATCCGGCCATCAAGTACAGTCATCAAGGGCCGAGCCCCCAGATGCCCCTCTCACCCCACCTTTGGGCTTACCCTCCTTGGGGGCCCAGGAGGAGCCCAGCAGGGCCAGAGCCTAGGGTCACATGGAATTTCCCTCCCAACCTGAGTGTCCCTGGCCATGGGAATAGACACAGGGCGTCACTAGATGGTGCTGGGTCCAGTAAGGAGAATTCATCTGCCTCAGGATATCTCACATTGGGGGTTGGGGAGAATCGCAGAGGAAGTTGTGAGAAGCACTTAGCACAGGCCCAGGCATAGAAGAAGCTCACAAAACAGAGGCTCTGTTGATGTTGTTGGTGGCATTTTATTACCCGCCAGCCCCCAGTCCCAGAGCTCACCTGGTCAACCCTAAGGGGGCAGAGCAGGGGAAGAAAGGGTAGTGACTGAATTTACCTTCAGAGAGGAAAAATGTGGGAACCTAGCTGCTCCTGATCCACTTTGAAATCAACTCTCTCAACACACCTCCACCCCACCATACTGGGGAAACTGAGTCTGCCAGAGGTGTTTCCAAGTTCACTCAGTGGGCCTGAGTTGACTGCCGATTTCATCTACCGAAACTCCTTTTGTGAAGTTCACTCCGTTTGAACTTGCCATTGATGGTTTTGGGCAGCTCTGGGACAAACTCCGCCTGAAGAAGGAGAAAGCAAATCCAACCTGACTTAGTCCTGCTCTCAATTCCTTCCATTTCTCACTCACCTACTTGTCACCTGCATAGACCCCAGACATGCTAATGCCATGTGGGGGTCTCCATGGGGTTCACCAGTTATCTCAGGTCCTCCTACTGACTCCCTGTATGTGGAAGTAGCCACATGACTTCCTTTGATCAAGGAAGTGTGAAGTGTGTCACCTCTAGGTAGAAGAGTTCAGGATGCCGGCCACCTGTCTTCGTATCGGCATAGCACCTGGCAGGTTTCTATATGCTAACTGTGGTTTATCCTGGTCCCGGTGTGAGGGAACATGGAGCAGAGTTCCCAGAAGACCCATGGTAATAAACTTTCATCGCTCTAGGCCAGCCACTAAGACTTTGGGGCTGTTCGTTACCCACAGTATAACCTTGCCCACCTAATGCTGTGCATCATTTGTCCTGTTCTCTACGAGACAGCATTGCTGTTGCTGTTAGTTTCCATTGAGCCGGCTCCAGCTTGTGATCACCCAAGGACAACAGAATGAAATGTTGCCTGGTCCTGTGCCATCTTCATGGTCATTGGATGCTCAGGCCCTTTATTTTGGCCACTATGGATTCTGAGTACCTTCCTACCTAGCAGGCTCATCCCTAACACTGTATCAGAAAATATTCTGTTGTAATCCATAGGATTTTCATCAGGTAATTTTGGGAAGTAGATTGGCAGGCCTTTGTTCCTAGTCTGCCTTAGTCTGGAAGCTCCACTGAAACCTGTCCAGCATGGGTGGCCCTGCTGATGTTTGCAATACTTCTCTGCCGGTTGGTGTTTCTGTGGTGCTTGGGTGTTGCTATGATGTGAAAGCTATGAGGCAACAGCCGAAAATGAAAAGAATGAACTTTGTTGTCAGACACACCTGGGTTTGAGCTCCAGCCCTGCGTTGTATTAGCTGTAATTTGTGGCCATTTGCTTTGTCTGTGTCTTAGTTTCCTCTATGTAGAACAGGATAGTTACACCATAGCAGATTGTGGCAGGGATTGAATGCGACATGTAGAAGATTTCCTACAGGGCCTGGCATGTAGAATAAGTGATGAATAAACGTTAGCTATATGATGATTTTTTTTTTATATGATGGGTATTGATTGTAAAAATTCAGACAATGCAGCAAAGTGTTAGATAAGAAAGAAATGTTAAGTCTTTGGCATCTGTATCCTTTCCAACTTTATTTTTAAGCAAGTAGGATCATACTACATATACTATTCCATATTCTGCTTTCTTCTCTTAATAATGTGTTGCTGAGATCTTTTTAGGTCAAAAAATAAAATATGTGCATCATCATTTTTAAGTATGAAAAAACGAAACCCACTGTCATTAAGTCGATTCTGACTCATGGTGACCCTTGCGGACAGAGCAGAACTGCCCCTGAGGATTTCCAAGGCTGAAAGGTTTACAGAAGCAGACTGCCACATCTTTCTCCCAGGGAGCACCTCGTGGGCTCGATCTGCCAACCTTTTTGGTAGAATCCGAGCACTTCACCACTGTACGACCATGAGGAGCCCATGTTAATTCCATGAATAATTGAATCACTTTCCTATTTTGGACATTGAGATCAGTGATTTTCAAACCGTAGGCCGCCACTCATTAGTGAGTTTTCAAAGGAATTTTGTAGGTTGAAGGCAGCATTAAAAAAAATGAAGTGGAATAGAATATTTTGAATGTATTGCAAGATAGAAGGATAAATATTTTATTAGATTTTTAATGTTATATTAATGTGTATATGTATTGGGTTGCAATACAAAATGTGTTTCTTCCTGTGAATCATGTTACAAAAAGTTTGAAAGCTGCTGGTTTGTACTTCATTTTCAGATTTTGCAGGATTATAAATAACCTTCTTGCAGGTATGTCTTTGGACACGATTTTTTTCTTTAGGTTAACTTGCCAGCAGTGAGTTCCTTTATGGTTTCTGGCACAGGCTGGAGGCTCCCATCTGATAAAGTCTGCTTCACACTGTCCTTAAGTTGAATTGCTTCTTAAGTTGAATTGTTGTGGAAAAAGCTAGTGCTGTTGTTTACCTAAGCTTACCCTAACTGCCCTGGAGGACTTGGGAGAGCTGAGCACCAGAGGCAGCCAGGAGGACCAGACCCCATCCATCTGCATGCTCCCGTTCCTGGGGTGCTTGTACGGGGCTGTCACTCCCTTCACATGCTGCTGCAGTTCCTTGGTGAGCTGGTCCCAGTCATGGGACAGGAACTGTGGGGACATAACAATGAACACCTTCACCACCTGCAGCTCAGGAGTGAATTCATGGTGAGTGTCAACAAATTATACCCCCAGCCATTGCCATAGAGTTGATTCCCACCAGTAGCGACCCTATAGCACAGAGTAGAACTGCCCTATAGAGTTTCCAAGGCTTTATGGAAGCAGACTGCCACATGTTTGTCCAGCAGAGGGGCTGGTGTGTTTGAACCGCCGACCTTTCGGATAGCACCCGAGCATTTAACCACCGCAACACCAAAAATGCCATGTTTATTGAATGAGTGGAAAAGCAAGATGATGCTTGAGCCATGTGCTTGATAAGAGCGTGGCGACTTTGGAAAAGAAAGGATCAGGTTCAAATCCCAGTACTTCTAATTCTAACTACGTGTTTGCAAAATTATTTAACTCTCTTAAATTCAGTTTCCTTCTCTGTGAAATGGGGACAATAAAATTTCATCCGTTACTGGGTACCTGTGAATATTCCAAGTGATGATATATGTGAAACATCTGGCTAGTTTAAATTTATTGTTACTGTTGTTCTAAGTAGTAGTATCATCATAGTTATTATTATTTTGTGTACAGTTCCCTACATGGAAGCTAGTGAGTACTAAATATTGGTCATTGATGATGATGATTAATGATGTCCCCAATTTAACTGCAGAGGGTTCAGCACATAGTAGGTTTTCAATAAATCCTTGTTGAATCAAGGAATACAGGCTGTGGAGCCAGATTGCTTAGTTTCCCGTTCAGACCCCATCACTTATTAGCTGTGTGATCCAGGTGAGTTAATTTCTTTATGCCTGTTTCCTCAATTATAAAAACCAAACCAAACTCATTGCCTTCCAGTCGATTCTGACTCAAGGAGACACCATGTGTTACAGGGTAGAATTGCTCCGTAGGATTGTCTTGGCTATACTCTTTATGGACAGTGATCGCCAGGCCTTTCTTCTGCAGTGCCAGTAGGTGGGTTCAAATCGTCAACCTTTAAGTTAATTTCTGACCTCTTGCCCAGCCAGGGATTGCCGCTCATGTATAAAAAGGGTATAATAAGAGTCCTTAACTCACTGGGAACCCTGGTGGCGCAGTCGTTATGAACTTGGCTTCTAACCCAAAGGCTGGTAGTTTGAATCCATCAGCCGCTCCTTGGAGCACTTCAGCTTTGTCCTGTAGGGTCACTATTAGTTTGTATTGTTTCCAACGGGGTTTTTTTTTTTTTTTCTCTTATACCTCATTGGGTTGTTGTGAGGGTTAAATGAGTTGGCACATAGTAAGTACTCATTAAATATTAGCTGTCATCATTGTCACCGTCATCATCATTCATAATTATTATTTACAGTGCCACAGAGGAGGCCAACCCCATCTGCTGACCACACAGTGTAAGTCCACACGCACATCAATTATGCCCCCTGCCAGAGGACCAAGACTGGCTAGATAGTGCCTTGAAGTTGATCCTGCTTCTGGCTTCCCAGTGCCCACATGCAGATATGATCCTCTACTCACCTCCCCTGGAATGGGGTCCAGACTGCTCACCACGGCTGTTTCAGCCACCTCTGGGTGCTCCGCCAGGGCATTCACCGCCTCTGCTAGAGCAATTCAGTACCTGGAAGATCTGCTGTTCCTTCACGGGGTTTGGAGGCAGGTGTCATAATTGGGGTGACCCATTGCCCAGATATCCGCTTTGAAGGGTCACGACTTCCTTTGGCACAGAGAGTAACTGGCATAGGGAGCCTGAGACTCGCAATCTGCCTCTGTCCTGGACTCGAAAAGTAAAACCCTCGACACTCTGTGCTAAGAAATACCAACACTCAGGTGCTTTCCAGGGCTGTCATGCCCTGAGATGACAGAGAGGGCGATGCTTTGTCTTCCCAGAGCTCTGGGTCCTTGGGTCAGGCAGCTTCCACCAGTGTGAAATTACTTAGAAGCGTCAAATTTTATTATAATCATTTATGTAAATTTAGCATCTTTCCCCTAATGTGTAATGTTTGCTTTAGAAATTAAAAAAAAAAACTTGATTTCTTTTAATATCTAAGATTATTGGTGTAGGGTAATGTGTTTATTTTTTTTTTCTTAGTGTAGGGGCTTGGGACATGAATTCGGAGTCAGACAACCTCGATTAAAATCTGAACTACACCATATGATAGGTTTGAGACTGAAGGCAACCTTCTTCACTGATCTGTGACTCAGTTTCCTCATCCTAAAACGGTATAAAAGTAGTATCTGCCTCATACCACTGAAGGAGCCTGGGTGGTGTGAGAAGTTTGTGATCAGCTACTAACCCAAAGGTTGGCAGGTGGAACCCACCCAGTGATACCGTGGAAGAAAGGCCCAGTGATCTGCCAAGAAAACCCTACGGAACAGTTCTGGTCTGTAACACCTGGCGTCTCCAGGAGTCTGGGGCCAACTCTATGGCAGCGAAGAGCAGCACAACATTGGGGGCTGGGTTAAATGAGTTAATGGGTATGAAGCTTTAGGAGAGTGCTTTCACATCCTAAGTACTCTGTGAAACCAAAATACAAAACCCGTTGTCACCGAGTTGATTCCGACTCACAACAGCCCTATAAGACCAAGCAGAGCTGCCCCATAGGGTTTCCAGGGAGCAGCTGGTAGATTCTTACTGCTGACCTCTTGGTTAGCAGCCAAGCCCTTAACCACTACAGCACCAGAGCTCCTTAACCTGGGAAGTGCAAGCTCTTAACCCCATATGCGTACACCTGTGTAAACACCACTAAGATCGTGACCCTCAGAATCGCTCCAGTTCCCAGCTGACTCCCTCAGGCCCTGTCCTACTCGGCAACCCCGGAAGACAACCAATAGCCATTTAAAGCCCCTTAGTAGTTCACCGGAGTCCTTGGGTTGCACAAATGTTTCAGTTCTTCACTTCTGGCTGAAACGTCGGCGGTTCAAACTCCCCCAGAGGTGCCTCGGAAGACACACCTGACAGTCTGCTTCTGAAAGGTCAGAGCATTGAAAACCCTGTGGAGCACAGCTGTACCCTGAAACGTGTGGGGTCGGCATGAGTTGGAACTGACTCCACAACAACCACCAGCAACAACAGTAGTTACCAGAAAGGCTGTGACTGAGAAGGATGGGTCTTGGCTCCTCCCCGACTGAAGCAAAGTGGGCTGATCAGATCCTAGCTCGCTCCCTAGGGCAGGCTTTTTCACGGAAGAGCAGGAAGATCAGGAGAGCGATGGGTGGGAGCGATGGTGCCACCACCTTTCATGGTTTGGTGGGATGAGGTTCTCTGGGGACTATAGGGCTTTATTCCTGGGCCAGCCCTAAAGGAGTCAGTTCAAATTGAACCCTGGAGAAGGGCCCACTGGCATCTTCATTACCCCAGGGCCGCATTGGTCCTAAACACAGTGATCTTTACTAATGAACTCACTGCTTATGTCAATGGTCCCCGTGATGGTTTGTAATGTGTCAGTGTGGCATCCATTCACGTCTCCTGAAGCATACTTACTGTCCGAATAAAGACATGCTTCCACCGAACATGGTCCAACTATGCTGCATACAACCGAGTACATAGTCCCTGCTTTGTCTTTGGGTGTTTTTCTCATGTATCCCTCCCTGTTTTTCCCAGGGGTGTGTGTGCCAGATCCTCCTTTCAACGGCTTTGTTGCTTGGCCTCTCTTGCTGATTGTCCATGAGGCGTAAGATTCAAAATGGGAGGAGGGTGATGTTGAAGGCATTCTAAGAACCTTCACAAAACTATTGGCAAATATGGACTTCAGAGAGTTAGGGCAGTTTACATTTGAAAGAGGGAAAATGAACAAGAGGGGAGATGGAATAGGCCCTTCAGAAGAGAATGAATTTCCTATCAGGTATTTTGAGTCTCTTGGGAAAATTGCTAAAGCCCTGAAATTTTTGAGTAAAAAAAAAAAAAAAAAAAAAAAGGCCATCTTGTCATGGTGGTCTACAGGTTAACAATGGAGTGAAAGATGTCCTGATACTCATCATATCATTTTGTTGGAAAGTTTGTACCTAAACTCCTCTCCAAGGACGTCCATTCATTCTTGGTTTATTCCAAGAATTAGAGCATAGTTGCGATTATAACCTAAATGTGGTTAAATATAGACTTATTTTGACACACTTCAGATGTTTTTTTTCCATCGCAAATTCTCACTGTGATTTTCTTCTTTCACCATGTACTTGTAACTTTTGGATTCTAAATGGACTCACCGTTTTTTATATTATTTTATTGTGATTTCAGTGAAAGTTTACACAGCAAATTAGGTTTCCATTTAACAATTTCTATACATATTGTTCCATGGCATTGGTTACATTTTTTAGAATGTGTCAGCATTCTCATTATTTCCATTCTGGTTGATCTGCCTCCATTAATCTAGCTTCCCTATCCCCCACCCCCTTATCTTCTCATCTTTCCTGTAGGGTAAATATTGATCCTTTGGTCTCGTATAGATGATTATATAAAGGAGGACAGTACTCAAGGGGGATATTGTTTATTATTTTATGAGCCAATCTGTTATTTGTTTGAAAGGTGACCTATGGGAGTGGCTCCAGTTCCAAGTTTAAAGGGTATGTCAGGGTGACAGCCTCGGGACTTCCTTTTGTCTGTTCTGGTCCAGGAAGACTGGACTTTTTTAGGAATCTGAGTTTTGTTCAGCTTTTTTCTCCCATTCTGTCTAGGCCCATCTGTTGTGTCCCTAATCAGAATATTTGGTAATGGTATCTGTGCACCATCTAGCTCCTCTGGTCTAAGAATGTATGAGGCCGTGGTTTTTGTGGGCTATTAGTTCCGTAGACTAGTTTGTTCTTTGAGTCTTTGGTTTCCCTGTTTCCTTTTCAACCAGGTGAGTAGAGACTGGTAGGTGTATCTTAGATGGCCGCTGGCAAGTTTAAGACTGCAGATACTACTCACCAAACTAGTATGTAGAACATTAAGTTTATGAAGTGTGTTATGCCAGTTGACCGAGTTGTCCCATGAGACTCTGGTCCTAAGCCTTCGAACCCAGTAAACCAATCCTGAAAGGTGTTTGGTTATGTCTAGAAAGTATTCATAACCGTGCCCCCTATGTGCTTTATTATATATGAGTATATATGCAGCACACACAGACATGTACATACGTATGCCTACAGAGGCACTTGTACCTGAATACCCATATATTGTCAAGTGCCTTCCTGTACACAGTTGCATTCATATCTACTTACGTAGCCATAAACAAATTTTTTGATTGTTAATGCAAAATTGTATGTGTTACAGCATTTACCAAAATTGTCCCTTATTCTCGTGCCCTTAGTGTTATTTTTCACCTTGGCCAGATTGTGCGGATATCACCCGTATTGGGTATTGCCTTTCCCATCACCAAAAATAACAAGTGTCTGCTCTCTAGAAAGTGATTTCTCCTCCCTCCCTCTCCCATCCCTGGTAACCACCAAAGAAGATAGCTTTCTGTATGAATTAATGTAGCTTCTCTTATCTTTTTATAAGAGTGAGACCATACACTATTTGTCCTTTTGTGATTGCCTTATTTCACTCAGCATAATGTCCTCTAGATTAATTCATTTTATAAGATGTTTTGAGAACTCATCATTATCATTTTTTAATTGTGCTTTAGGCGAAAGTTTACAGCTCAAGTTAGTTTCTCGTGTAAAAATGTATACACACATTATTATGTGACCCTAGTTGCTATCCATATACTGTGACAGCACAGTGTCCCTTTGCACTCCAGATTTCCCCTGTCCATTGAAGCAGCTTCTCTCCCTTTCTGCTTTCTCATCCCATCTCCAGACAGGAGCTGCCCATTTAATCTCGTGTATCTACTTGAACTAAGAAGCACAATCTTCAAGAGTATCATTTTATATCTTATAGTCCAGTGTAATATTTGTCTAAAGAGTTGGCTTCAGGAATGGTTTTAGTTTTGGTTTAACAGAGTTTGGGGGCCATGTCTTCTGGGGTTTCTCTAGTCTCAGTCAAACCATTAAGTCTGGTCTTTTTACATCAATTTCAGTTCTGCACCCCACTTTTCTCCTGCTCCATCAGGGACCCTCTGTTGTGTTCCCCACCGGGGCAGTCATTGGTGGTAGCTGGGCACCAGCTGGTTCTTCTAGCCTCAGGCTGTTGGGGTCTTCAGTTTATGGGGACTTTTTTGTCTGTTGGGCTAATATTTTCCTTGTATCTTTGGTGTTCTCCATTCGCCTTTGCTCCAGGTGAGTTGGGTCTAATTGATGTACCTTAGATGGCCACTCGTAGGTTTAAGACCCCAGATGCCACTCACCAAAGAGGGATGCAGAACATTTTCTTAATAAACTTTATTATGCCAACTGATCTAGATGTCTCCAAAAACCATGGTCCCCAGACCCCTGCCCCTGCCACTCTGTCCCTCGAAATGTTTGGTAGTGTTCAGGAAACTTCTTAGCTTTTGCTTTAGTCCAGGTGTGCTGACTTTTCCTGTATTGTGTTATCCTTCCCTTCACCAAAGATAAGTCTTGTCTACCATCCAGTCAGTGAGTTCCCCCTCCCTCTCTCCCTACCCTGTAAACATCAAAGAATGTTTTCTTCTGTGTTTAAACCTTTTCTTGAGTTCTCATAAATGTGGTCTCATACAATATTTGTCCTTTTGCGTCTGATTAATTTAATTCAGCATAATGCCTTTCAGATTCATCTGTGTTCTGATATATTTTGAGAATTCATCATTGTTCTTTCTCATTGCGTAGTGTTCCATTGTGTGCATATACCATAATCTGTTTATCCATTCATCCATTGATAGGCACCTAAGTTGTTTCCATCTTTTTGCTATTGTGAAGAGTGCTGTAGTGAACGTGGGTGTGCATATATCTATTCGTGTGATGACTCTTATTTCTCTAGGATACATCTCAAGCAGTGGGATTGCTGGATCCTGTGGTACTTCTATTTATAGCTTTTTAAGGAAGAGCCAAATTGTTTTGCAAAGTGGTTGTTTCCATTTCTACCAGCAGTGTATAAGTGTTTCGGTCTCTCCACAACCTTTCTAACATTTATTACTTTGTGTTTTTGGATTAATGCTAGCCTCGTTAGGGTGCGATGGTATCTCATTGTAGTTTTAATTTTCATTTCTCTAAAGGCTAATAATCCTGAGCATTTCCTTATGTATCTCTAAGCCACGTGAAGGCCTTCTTTGATGAAGTGCCTGTTCATATCCTTTTCCCATTTTCTAATGGGGTTATATTTCTTTTTGTTGTTGAAGTTTTGCAGTATCTTGTAGATTTTAGTGACTAGATTCTGATTGAATATGTCGTAGCCAAATTTTTCTTCTCAGTCTGTAGGTTGCCTTTTTACTCTTTTGGTGAAGTCTTTTGATGAGTGTGTTTGATTTTTAGGAGCTCCCAGTAGTTATATAGTTTCTCTTCTGTTGTTTATGCACTGTTAGTTATGTTTGTATTCTTTTTATGCCATGTATTAGGGCTTCTATCACCATCCCTACTTTTTCTTCCATGATCTTTATTGTTTTTGATTTTATATTTAGGTCTCTGGTCTATTTTGAGTTAGTTTTTGTGCATGGTGTGAGATATGGGTGATATTTCATTTATTTGCAAGTGGAAATCCAGTTATGCCAGCACCATTTGTTAAAGAGATTGCATTTTCTCCATTTAACGGACTTTGGGCCTTTGTCAAATATCAGGTGCTCATAGGTAGACAAATTTACGTGTGGATTCTCAATTCTGTTGCATTGGTCTATGTTATCTCTTGTTGTACCAGTACCAGACTGTTTTGAGTACCGGGGTGATCTAGTTGGTTCTAAAATCAGATAGTGTCATGGCCCCTGGGACTCATCCTCAGCCTAGTT
This sequence comes from Elephas maximus indicus, assembly GCF_024166365.1. NCBI lineage: Eukaryota > Metazoa > Chordata > Mammalia > Proboscidea > Elephantidae > Elephas > Elephas maximus. The sequence goes on along the minus strand of NW_026060243.1, from coordinate 67,587 downwards.
GGGGTCCCTTACCCCATCGGTGACCTGAGGGTTAGAGTCCCTCTGAGTTGTCTGTGGTCACCATGTTGGTAACCGCAGGGTTTGAATTCTTCTGTGTTTTGGAACACTCTTCTCTGTCTGTTCTCTATCCTTTATTTTCCTTCTCTTTCCTCTCTAAGTGGAAAAGGGTGGCTTTTCACCCCAAGGCAAAGTGTAACCCCAAGAATTACCAACCTTGGCTGTGGGCGTAGTTTAGGAATTGTGGTAACTTAAAACCTAGTAGTGGTAAATACTTAGAGGAAATGGTGAACTAAAGTTGAATAGCTTGTGACTTCCCTTAGGGGTATATCATAAAGAATTGTGATTTTTTCAAATCTGAGGAAATGAAGAAGAAAAGCTAATTTTCTCACGTAATAGTGCTTGGCCCCATTATTGTTTACGGGACCAAGGAATGTGGTCATTGAATGGGTTGCTGAACGGCAACACCATTCTTCAGCTAGATTTATATTGTACGTGAAATGGTAACTGGGATGAAAAGCATTATGTGGAGGCCTTCATGTCATTGCAAAATGTTAAGGAAACTCAGAAGGCTTGCAAAATCTGTGTACAAAAGGACAAGGAAAAGCCCATTGCTCTGCGGCCAGTGCTAGTGGCAGAGGACCGTTTGAACCCCAGCAGTGTGTCTATCTACAGCTCTCCTCCCTCACCTGCACCTGCTGGAGAAGGGCAGCTGGGGCAAGAAGGAGTGGGCTGGTGAGAGGGGGCAGAGAGCATGCTCCAGCTCCCCTTCTTGGCGATTGTTGTTTCCTGGAGCGGGGTGGAGGGTGGGGAGAGATGGAGAATTGAACAGAAAAGTAAGGCTGTGCAAGTGCCCTGGGAATCTTCCTTAGCCATCACCCCATACAAGGGGGGGCACCCTATCAAGGGTCAAATGTGGCCCAGGGTGCCACAGAGCCAGGACAGAGCCAACAGAAAGGGCCAGCCTCTGGCTAGTGTCCCTTCCGCCAAACAACTCCAGCAGCAGGCAGGGGCCAGGTTCAGGTTTGTGTTCCTTTTAGTATAGCAAACCTGATTAACTAGAAGAATTACATTGTGGGATATCTCAAGAACCCTAAAGAAATGTATGAAGTCTTTACTACCATCTTTAACTCTTTTGATGTCACATGGGCAGACTGTCAGTCCCTCTTCAGCACTCTCCTCTCCTCAGAAGAGAGGTGGGTGATTCTAGACAGGGCTGGAGAGGAAGCCCAGAGATGACATGATGCTCAGCCATCCAGAGATGCAGTTGATGACATCTCCTCCTTAGAGACCCTCCCTGGGATCACAATCGTGCAGCAGAGTATGGTATGCTCACCCATTATTGGCACTGTCTCTTAGTGGGCTTTAAAAATGGAGTATCTAAGCACTTAAATTGGAGTAAGGTAAATGAAATTAAATAGCAGAAAGAAGAGTTTTCTGGTTCCGTGGTGCAATGGATAGTGCACTGGATGTCTGGCTAGATAGAGGCACTCAAAGTTATGGGCTCGAATCTCACCAGAGTTGTTAAGATAAGGATCCTTTAGCTTTCCTCAAAAAAGATTTATAGAGTTTTTAGGTAATATACTGATCAGGATCCAGGATACCTAGCCAAGATGGCATTCAAGACCTATAACAACAGGGAAGACAAAGGCGGAAAGCGCCAGGTTGCCTTACTAGCAGCAGCAGTACAGGATAGGCTCCCCGAGAGGAGAAGACCTGTGGGCCCTAGTGGGGCCTGACCCCAACCCCTCCTGGGAAAGAGCCAGTGTACATATTGTAGGAAGGAGGGCCACTAGAAAACAGTATGTCCCAAGAAAAAGATTGGGCAATGAGTAACTCAAATGTTAGCCCTCACTCTGGAGGAAGACTCTGACTAGGGTGGACCAGGGGCAGGACCTCCACCTGAGCCTCTGGTTATAATGAATATGAAGGAAGAACCTACTCAGTTTTCTAGGCACACCTCTCCCCACTCTGCTCCTGGGAGACCGCATCCACCATGACTGTGGCCAGACGGTGGACCTGGCCTGTGCCAGGCACCCAGACCTCCCTTTTGGTGACCTGAGGATTTGAGTCTCTCTGTGGTAGCTTCATAGAGGGTGGCCAGAAAGGACTGGCTACGCAGTCTCAGCCACACCAAGGACGTCAAAGCAAACGCTCTCCCAAACGGAACGTCAGCCGAAAAAGCCGAGCTGGTTGCGTTGATCCTGGCTTTGTGGCTGGCCAAGCCCCGAAGTGGGCGATCATTTGTACAGATTGGAAGAATGTGTTGTCAGTTTTACATGCACACGGGCATCTGTGGAAACAGTGGAGGCTTTGAATTCGGCTGATACAGGAATGAAACACAGCCAACAGATTTTTCAACCTCTTGAGGCAGTATTATTCTGCAGTGCTCTGGCCGTGGGACACTGCAAAGACATCAGCAGAACGTTACACCAGAGGTCCAGGGCAATGGAAGGGCCGACTTAGAGGCCAAGTGGGCAGCAAGAACAATGACCCCAGCAGTAGTGGTGGCCTTCTTCCACACCCTAGCCCGCCACAAGCCACAGAAGACCCTGGTTACACTGACACAGACCTTTATGTGGCCCATTAGTGAAAAAGTATAAGAGACTCTGTATGAGGGATGGCAGAGATGCCAAAGCACGTACACGAGGCCACTCAGTACAGGAGGAAAATCATGTATGATCAGGTAAAGAGACACTTTGTCGGCCAGACTTTGCAGGCTATTTTCAGAGACATTATTAGACAGTGTGTCACCTGTCAGAAAAGCAACCCCAGGACATTCTAGGCAGTGCCAGGGTGGACCAAGTACCAAGAGTATGTTCCAAGAAATGACTGGCAGATAGACTTCACTGAGATACCCAGGGCTCCAGGTGATTACCGGTATCTGCTGGTGTTTGCAGACAGCTTTTTCTAATTGCATTGAAGCATTCCCCTGCAGGACTGAGAAGGGCACAGAAATTGCCAGAAGCCTACTAGAAGACATCATCCCCAGGTATGGCCTTCTCCAAACCATCAGGAGTGGACACTACCAGAGGGTTCAAGTCCCTCTGTGATCGGCTCTGTTGAGGTTTCGAGTGCCTACCTGTTCTTCTCAGGTCACACAGCTTGTGTCCCGACAACTAAGGATTAAGTGATGTTTTCGCAGTGCCTGGAGACTCCAGTTCAGTAGAAAAGTAGAAAGACTGAACCCAACTATGGAAATCCATCTGACCAACCTTTCCCAGAAGATCGAATTAACATGGGTGAAGACCCTTCCCTTGGCTCTGTTCAGCGTCAGGGTTGCACCTCAAACGAAACTTCAGGTAAGTCCTTTTGAGCTTATGTATGGGCATCCCCAACTCTGTGTAACTTTTGGGAGGACTTAAATACTTTGGGTCCTGAAAACACCCTGGAGGCTAAGAACATACACAAGCAAGGCTAGGTCACTATTTGACAATATTTGTATTTTGTGGCGGGGGTCCTTCACTGTCTTCCCAAGTATGCAGTGTGGCAGACACCTGCAGAGCCTGAAGTCTCTCTCCACGTCCAGACCTGGAACACACCAGACCTGGCAGGAAAAATAGAAGGGACCTTTTGAGGTGTTGATGACACACACAGAGACACAGACACAGACACAGACACAGACACAGACACACTGCAGTCAAGGTCTCCAGACACACACACACACACACACACACACACACACACACACACACACACACACACACACACACACACACACACACACACACACACACACACACACACACACACACACACACACACACACACACACACACACACACACACACACACACACACACACACACACACACACACACACACACACACACACACACACACACACACACACACACACACACACACACACACACACACACACACACACACACACACACACACACACACACACACACACAGAGTGCAGTCGAGGTCTCCAGAAGGGGAGTGGGGATCCACCACTCTTGCATCAAACCAGCAACTGGAAAACAGTAAGAGTTGGCAGGACAGTGATAATTGGAAGACTCAGGCTTTAGAGGATTTAAAGTGATAGACAATTGTTTCCGTTGATTGTCACCCCCTGGTGGCTGTGGGGGTTGTTTGCCTCGTTGGTGGTTTATTTTCTGGCTCTGGCTTTTGTATGGCCTGGTGCCTGTTTCCCACTGGACTCAGCAACCAGCTGTCACCTAGCTCTGTTCATGGCTGTGTTTGTGTTTACCACCCACGTGCCTATGGTTGCAATGGAAATTTTGCCCAGCAAACTGTCCAGGGTCTCGCTGACTCCAGTGCTGAAGCCCTGGACAGTTGGTGTGGGACAGCTTGTGTAGAGGCTGGTCTGGCCGGCTGGGTCTGCTGCACAGGGGCACCTGCTGGGGAGGGTGTCCAGGAATTTCCCAAGGGTTTTTTGTTTGCTCTTTGGCTGTTTCTTGCCCAGCCACAGGGGGCCTACAGCCTGGACAGGTTCGACTGCCTCTGAGGCATATTCGCAGTGCTGTAGGAGAGAGAGCCAGGGCCCCCGAGTGCCAAGTGTGCTGACCTGAGCTTTGTGCTCTCCTGGCGCTGAAATTGCAGAGCGATGCTAGGGTCCAGCAGGCTTGCATAGCCTTCAGTGGCTGTGCCATCGCTGGGTCTTTGTCTGCCCCCTGTGGATGTATCTGGGTGCGTGGGTCCCGCTCGAGCCCAGCCGGCTGGGCGATTCCTTGCATCGACCCTGTCACTACCACCAGTCAGTGCTCTCTAGGATTTTTCTCCCCCTCAGGCACCAGTGTCCAATTATACCAGGCCTCTAACTGAACCTCAGGTAATAGATGAAAGAGAGCCCTAGGTTTAATCCTGACTGGGGTAGGTGTAGTAATAGGGCTCCTGGCTCCTTGATGAGGATTTGTGTATCATGAAGCCACTCTCCATAATCTGACTTTGTCTATAGAGAATACTGTGTAATCCACTGCTCGAGCCATCGATGATCAACAAATGAGCATTGACTTTCTGCCAAGGGTGGTCTTAGAGCATCATGTAGTTTGGGCTACTTGCTAACTGAACAAGGAGGCGTTTGTGCAGTAGCCAACACCTCTTGCTGTACTTACATCAACACCTCTGGAGAGGTGGAAATAAATGTGAAGAAAGATTTACAAAGAAAGCTGAGGAGGTAGAATGTGACTATTTAATAACAGCGACAGGAATCAGGGTCTTGGAGGGAAGGTTCTGACACTTCTGGAATTGTATCCAGTGGCTGGAAGCTTTTAGATGGTCACCACCGAGGACGTTGAGGCCGAGGAGTACTTGGTGCAGGCAGCTTTGGAGGCTCACATGGCTTCTTGGGTGGTGCAAGTGGACCACAGGCGAGCGGGGGAGGGGGACCCCAGCCAGGTGGGGGAGGCTCGAAGGGTGGGGGAGGGGGATGCCAGCCAGGTGGGGGAGGCCGGAAGGGTGGGGGAGGGGGATGCCAGCCAGGTGGGGGAGGCCTGAAGGGTGGGGGAGGAGGTCGCCAGCCAGGTGGGGGTGGCCAGACGGATGGGGGAGGAGGACACCAGCCAAGTGGGGGTGGGGGACACCAGCCAGGTGGGGGAGGCCTGAAAGGAGTGGGAGGGGGATGCCAGCCAGGTGGGGGAGGCCTGGAGGGTGGGGGAGGGGGATGCCAGGCATGTGTGGGAGGGGCATACCAGATGGATGGGGGAGGAGGTTGCTGGCCTGGTGGAGGTGGTGGAGGCCAGAAGGGTGGAAGAGGTGAGCACTCTGGTGCAGGCTTGATAGCTTTGCATGGTATGCAAGGAGGTGGAGCCTCTGTCCCAGCCTTGGGAGGCCAGCTGGGAGGAGGCCTGGAAGGGTCTAGGGGTGGTCCAGGAACAGGGCTGAGAGGAAGAGGGGGAGGTTGTAGTGGAGGACCCAGAATACTGCTGGCAGGAGGAGGGGGAGGCTCTGGCTGAGGTTTGGGAACACAGGTAGGAGGAGGAAGAGGAGGGTCTGGCCTGGTTTTAGGAACAAGAGTGGGAGGAGGAGGGGGAGGGTCTAGCCCAGGTTTGGGAACACTGGTGGGAGGAGGTGGGGGAAGGTCTGGCCTAGGTTTGGGAACATGGGTGGGAGGAGGAGAGGGAGGGTCTGGCCTGGTTTGGGGAATAAGAATGGGAGGAGGAGGGGGAGGGTCTGGCCAGGCTTTAGGAACATGAGTGGGAGGAGGAGGGGGAAGTTCTGGCCTAGGTCTGGGATCGTAGGGGGGAGGAGAAGGGGGAGGGTCTGGCCAGGCTTTAGGAGCATGAGTGGGAGGAGGAGGGGGAAGGTCTGGCCTAGGGCTGGGAACATGGGTGGGAGGAGGAGGGGGAGGGTCTGGCCCACTTTGGGGATCATATCTGGGAGGAGGTGGTAGAAAGTATGGTGAACAGTCAGTCCAAGGCTGGGGAATACATCTGGGTGGAGCTGGTGGCCCACTGCCCATGGGTACTGCTGGAGGGCATCTGATGGGGCAGCGTGTGGCCAATCCTCCAGGGCCAGGAAGGGTCCCTGCTGAAGCCCGCAGACCCTGCAGAATAGAAGCAGTTTCATTTTTAAAATACTTCAATAGGACAGACCAAAACACTACAAAGTATAAAAGCTGAAACGTAATGATGTATGCAGGCATCTGCAGCTAACACCTTCCCCTCCACCAGGTCTCAAAAGAGCATTGGTGCCAGAAAATTCTATTCCTCCTGATGTTCCGCTACAGTTCAGGGGTACTAAAGGATCCAACCAAAAAGTGAAAAACAAAAACTAGATTGAGTAAGTCACAGTGCACAAAAAATTTGAGATCTTACTTAGGAGTAAGGAAGGAAGAGGAAGCCAGGCCCCTCCTGGGCCTTTCACTTAGAGTCCATCCAAGCCTTTGGTAAAAAGGAAGGAGAAAAGTACCCCCACCCTTAATGCTGGAGTGAGGACAGAATTGAGTGTTCAGAGCCCAAGAAATAACCGTCAAGAAGTTGAAACAGAGGTGGTTACAGCACCCTTTAGAAAGCCCTGTTCTTCCATTCTGTGGTATTTTCATTTGTTCACTCTCTCTGTGCAGAACCGTATGCACTCTTCCCTTCACAACACAGAAAGCCTGGTTTCTGGGTCTTTCCACTTGACATTACATTAAGAGCATTTTCTGGGTTCTGAAATGTCTTTGAAACATATGAGTTTCAGGAGCTGCCTCCACTGTGAGGATTTACACTAGTTCTACCATCCCTCTACCATGAGTGATTCAGTTTGTTGCCACATTTTCACTGTAATCCATCCTGTTCCACTGAATGTGCTCTCACCAGGTCTTTGGATACGTGGTAGTTCTTTCATTAGGGTAGATGACTAGACGTGGGATTCTGCTGAATAAAAGGGTGTGAGTATTTGGAAGGCTTCGGGTAGACAGTGTTACATTGCATTTCAGGATGGTTGTGAGAATTCACAATTCCACTCTCAGTGTGTGAAAGGGGCCCCAGAAGAGTTAATATTTAATTCTTTGATAGAATTTATCAATTTAAAGTTTTCTCATTGAAGTTATATGGTTGTCTTATTCACTGATTCTTCACTAAAAACGATGAGACTGTTGTACAAAGTTAGCTTTGGTTTCACTCATCAGTTTGTGTTCTCATTAGTAGATTAAAGGCAAATCCAATAATAGGCCAGTGAATATAAAAATTCCTGATTATTCATGATTCAAAGCATATGTATAAACCAGAAAAACCCAGGCCTGGTGGTGTCGTGGTTAAGAGCTAAGGCTGCTAACCCAAAGGTCGACATTCCAGTCCACCTGCTGCTCCTTGGAAGCCCTATTGGCCATTCTACTGTGTCCTGATTATCCATGATTCAAAGATATCCATAAGGTATGTTAAAATACTCACCAAACGGAGACTGAAGAGAAAGAGTATTACTAAAGTACCAATCTGCAGAAGGAGGTACGCCGTTAAAAGTGTTTCGTCCGGCTCAGGAAAGCTATTGTCAATGGGCTGAAAGAGCAATATTCAAAGTCACAAGAAGCCTCAAAGGAATGGACAGTATAGCAGTCACAGGGGATCATGGACAGAAACCCCAAATCAGCCTCCAAGAACCATCCCCACCCACCAGATATCTCCAGGGGAATTCTCTGCTTCCTGGAAGGTTGGCAGCTGGCCACCTGGTGTTTCTTCTGAGTCTGGCAGTGTTGTTAGAGGTTGTGAGTGTGCTTTCTCTAAATAGGGCTCAATCTCTGGTTCCCCAGAGGCTCTACCTGCCCTTGTGTCTAATGCTGAATCACACTTTTCTCATGGATACATTGAGTTTTTAGCATCTTAAAGACAAGCACAGGGCAAAAAAACAAACCAAACCAAAAAAAAAACCCAGAAGATCACTACAGAGATGTCTTTATTTAGAATTAATGAACTTTTAGGGCTTGAATAAAAGCAAAGTGGTGACCATGAAGATGACACTAACAACGTGAAGTTTCTCTAAGATCCTTGATTTTAATTCTATTCTACTCCTCTGTGAATGGAGACAGACATCCTCTGAGTAAGTTCTGACTGCCCTAATACCTGGTCTGGAAAGATTGCTTTGGATTTAACTGTTCTTGAAAACTCATTATTTTCATTCTAAGCGTTTCCTTCAAGATAGTGTGTTCAACAGAGATATGCATTCGACAGAACATGATTCAGCAATAGAAACGAATGAATTATGGAACCAGGCAAGAATGATTCATCATGAACTTACAAAATGAAAATATAAGCTGGGACAAACAACCCTGTAGAGGTGCTGCTTTCTGGGTTTTTGTTTAAAGGGCCATGTCCTAATGGGAAGAACCAGCTCTCTAAGTCTCTTTCCAAGGTAAAGGATCAAGGTAAACGATAAACACACTGTGGCATATTCATATGTAGACCTTCTACTCAGTAATGAAAACGAAGCAACTACTAGTACACCAAACATCCTGGATAAATCGAAAAATGATTCTGCTGACTTAGAGAATCCTGAATAAAAACAAAAAGTAAATCTTGTATCCTTCAATTACATAAAAGTTCTCTAAAAATGCAGATCACTGGTTGGAAGAGGGGTGGCAGAAATGGAGGGAGAGGACAGAATGAATTAAAAGAATCAGCAGGAGTGTTTTGGGGGTGAGGGTTAGGCTCATTATCTTGATTATGGTAGTGGTTTCATGGGCATATACACACGTCCAAACTCGAGAAACTGGATCCTATAATTAGGTGCTGATTGTTATAAATCACTTATACACGAGGTGTAGGAAAAAAGATTAGATATACAAACTGTTATAGTTTTCTATTTCCTTGACCAAAAGAATATTGTATTTTTAAAAAGCCAACAGGATAAAATTTATGAATTTATAAGCCACTTTAGAATTGAGGAAAAAATACTTACATTACGTAGGAATCCTGGCACTCTACAATGATTAAGAGTACACCCAACGTGTAGGAAAGCCTGAGAAATAATAGGCATGAAAATTCTGTATTAAAGAGAGTATATTTGAGATAAATATAGATATATATAGTTACGGCCATAACTAGGAGAGATAGGCAGTTGCCATCATAAATTCATATTCCAATAAAAGTACAGAATACTGTTAACATCAGGTTTCTAAAACCATTGCAGTTTTCTTTCAACATTCATTTTCATTCTGAACCAGGCGATGTCATGTCAGATTTTTGGAGTCTATAAATATTTGCATGAAAGAGGAATCTTGTGTACTATAGATTAAAACTATGAAAATAGCAGCTAGTTAGCAACGCAATTACAGATAGCCACTAACAAGAATTTCCTTTCATATTTCATAGTATTTCACCTAAACCAATGAACTGCAACATGGAAACTAATACATAAAAGGAATATCAAAATTTCTGGAATGTATCGTCACCACAACAAAAGGCAAATCTTGTTTCTTTAAAAACAAGATTGTACCAGTATTTTAGGAGAAAATAACTTTGCAATGGAATTCATACTCATCCACATGGAGGTTCAGTTTCCTGCAGCTTGAAATCTCTCTGGAAAATCAACTCTGAGCTCTCTAACACTTTCTTCTCAGCCCTCACAGCTGAGGTGACTACTGTGTGTGCTTTCAGAAAACACACTGTCTTTGAGTAGCCACTGTCTAAAAGGGAACAGTCATCTCAGCAAATTCATTAAAGAAGCGGATCAGATGCATGAAGAGACCAAGGCCATCCTTTCCTCACTGGTCAAACACCCCAGTTCTGGGCACTCTTGTCCCATCTGGCTATGGTCGAGACGCTGGTGTCAGGAGTGTCCTACTCCCTAAGTCAGCTCAGACAGGGGCCACTAAACACTGTGGTTCTGCTGGTCACCCTTTGTGCTAGACTGAGTCCTCCTCAATCACCCCAGGAAAAGCTGTTGTTTAAACTAATGTGAAAGAGCCCAATAAAAGGTGAGAAAGTACAGCATGTTCAAGGATTACTCACATTTTCCGGTGGAGTAGTTGGTGGCCAGAGCACCAGGAACCAGAACAATACCCTTTGTGCCTTCATGTCCTGTCCCCTTGACGAGGCTCAGTGGCACAAAGTAGGAGTCGGGTAAGTGTGGGATGGGGACAGGGCCAGTTGTATATGAGAGTGGAACAAGGGGTATGGCCTGGAGAGACGGGGGTGCTTGTTGTCCTGGGAGGGGGGAAGGGGGGGAAGGGAAGGGAAAATCATAGAGATGGCAGGAGTGGGATGGATGAGCGAGGAGACCACACAGGAGAGAAGTTGGAGTAGGTTTCAAAGTCGGTCAGTAGGTCAGCAGGTCAGCAGGTCAGTAGGATTCGAGGAGCAGAAGAGTTGGACTCGCAGGATCAGTAGCCTTCTCCTGTCTGGTCGATGCCTTAGTAACCTGCATGGCTTATAAATTCTCCCTCGTCCAATCCCTGCCTTCGCCCCTGACGCATCACAATGGAACCCAAGGCTGACATACCACAGGTAACCCACCATGTACCATCCCAGACCAACTTCCATACCAACTACAGGTCCTCTCTGGGACCATGAAGAAACTTGTGATTTATGGTCCTTCCCAACCCATCTTCCTTGTCACCCACATTCTGGGTTGTTCCCCTCTTTCCTGAGCTCCCAGAATTTCCCATCCGAAGTCTTGGCTACAAAACTTACAGCGTGAATGAAGCCAGAGCTCTGAGTAGAAACAAACAGAAGCAGAGCAGGGGATTTCCACCCCTGCCCTCTCTCTGCAACTGATAGAATAAACAGACAAAAATCAGTAAGGATGTGGAACATTTGAATAGCAAACCGATATATATGAGCTTATCTCATTATTCCTAACAGCTGTACTGGAAACGTTATTTTCAAGCACACGTGGTACATTTAAAAAAATCACTCTATTCTGGACTTGAAGCTCGTCTCCATCAATGTCAGATGAATGAAATCACAGAGAACATGTTCTCTTGTTTTGTGATCAGAACATAATCGTGCTAGAAATTATGATAGAGCACTAACTAGAAACTCCCCATGGTGGAACTGGTAATGTGCTGTTTTAAATGAAACACGAATCAAAGGAGAAATCTCAGGGCTAAAGGAATATGTATGAACTCAGTGATACCAAAGCCAGATATAGAAAGACTTCATGAGCAAATAAAAATGTAGAGCACTATCCCTTAAGAATATGGATGTAAAAATCCTCAGTGTAAATCTGAGAGCACATCCAAGGCATTATACACTGTGAGCAAGAGGGGTTTATCCCAGAAATGCGAGGGTGCTTTAACATAAAAATCAATCAATGTAACAGACTACATTAATAGAATGAAGGACGAAAGCCCACACATGATCATGCTAATTGATGCAGATAAAGCATTTGAGAATACCCAATACTCTGTCATGAAAAACAGCTTTCAGAAAGTTTGAACTAAGAGGGATGTTCCTCAACATGATAAAGGCCAAATAGGAAAAACCCACTTTTTTTTTTTTTTTTTTAACATTATACTTGATGGTGAATGACTGGAAGCTTTTCCCCTAACATCAGGAACGGGACAAGGATCCTTGCTGTGAATACTTCTGTTCAACGTGTAACAGAAGTTCTAGCTAGATTAGGCAAGAAAAGAAATAATTACCCACATTGGATTGGAAGAAGTCAAACTATCCCTAGTTACAGTTGATGTGATCTTGTAAAGATTAAAGCCTAAAGAATTAACAAAAAACACTGTTAGAGCAAAGAAACAAATTTGACAAGGTTACTGGATACAAGACCAGCAGAAAAAATCAGCTGAATGTCTATACAGTAGCATTGAAAAATCAAGAAGTAAACCGAGAAAAACATTCCATTTATAATAGCATCCAAATGAATACAGTACCTAGGAATAAATATAACCAATGAGGTAAGGTTGAAAGATTTGTACCCTGAAAACTAAAAAACATTTCTGCAGGAATTTAAAGAAGATCTAAATAAATGGAAAGGTCCTGTGTTGGTGAATGCAAAGATTTAATATCCTTCAAATGGCAGTATTCCCTAAAGTAATCCACATGTGTAATTCCCTGCCTATCAAAATTCCTACCCTTTTTGTGTAGAAATGGTAAAGTGGGTTCTGATGTTGGTACAGAATTGCAAGGAAACTCAAGTAGCCAAAATAATCTTGAAAAAGAAGACCACGTGGCAGGACTCTCATTTTCCAATTTCAAAGCTTACTACAAAGGTTCAATAATCAAAACAGTGTGGTGCTAGCATAGAGATACATGTATAGATCAATAGAATAGAACTGAGCATCCAGAGCTGAACCCTCACCTACGAGGCCAATTGCTTTTCCACAAGGCTGCCAAGTCCATTCAAAGAAGAAAGAAGAGGCTTTTCAACAAATGATGCTAGGGGAACTGGATATCACATACAGAAATTGATGTTGGACTTTTCCTCACCGTGTATACAAACATTAATTCAAAATAATGAGTTAAATATAGGTACTTCAACTATAAAAGCCTTCTTAGAAGAAAACACAGGTGTAGTTTTCATGACCTCGGATTGACCAATGGTTCCTTAGAAGTGGCACCTAAAGCACAAGCACCTACTAAAGAAGTTGAGAAATTGAATTTCATCAGAAGAAACAATTCTTGTGCATCAAAGGCTGCTAACCAGAGAGTGGAAAACAAATACAGAAAGAGAGAAAATGTTTGCAAATCATATATTTGATAAAGGTCTAGTATCCAGAAGGTTTTGAGAAAACTAAGCACAAAATCACAAACCACCCAATGCAAAACTGGGCAAAGGAATTGACATTTCTCCAAAGAAGATTACAAATGGCCGACAGGCACATGGAAAGATGCTGAACATTATTAGTCACAAACCCTGTTGCACAAAGGCCTCAATCAGGATCCCATATAGGTCTACAATTACTGGTGCCTGCAGGCTCCCCGACCCTTTAAACCTACAGAGCCCCAATCCCTGTCTCCAACTTGTCAAGAACCCGGGCACTTCTCTGTCTTGAGCATTAGTAACTCCCATTGCCCTGCCCCTCTGTTCTTTCCTCCTTTTTCCAGGCCCCTCAGATAACCTTTGGGCACTTCCTAGACGAACTGGGGCTCCAGGGAAGGTGACTGCTGAATAGTTGGGCCAGTGTTCGATGCTCGTTATTAACACTCTAACCACATCATAAACACACGCTCAAGCCACACATTCACACTGATGACACAACTTCTGACCACATGAAAATGAGTGCAGCACACACAGATATTGTAAATGATTTTTTATCTTCTAACAACCCATCAGCACTGAGAACTCACACATATTCTGACCACACTCACATCCTGCATTCACACACTGACCACACATTCTCACATTAGTCCACCTTAAAAACACACAGAACTCTGACAAGCACACACTCATTGCATATTGTCCAAATTCCCACATGTCCATACACCCAACTGACCATAGCAAACATACATGCAAAGAGACCCTGAAATGACCATCTACCCTCTGATCATACCCAAATATGAAAATCATGTACACACCGTAACAACATACTGACCCCCACCACACTGACCGTTCACTCTCTGCACACACACAAACACAGACCACACATGCACCCAGAGTTAACAGGGCATCTGGCTGTGCTTGTGTGGGCTTTGATCATGGGGCATCTCCCACCTCAGCATCAACATGGAAACCCAGAGAGGGGTGGGGACTCATGTGACACAGGGACAAAGTGCAGGAGATTGTGATGTTGGTCCCTCATGAAGTACATCTGAGCCTTCAGAGCTGGTTGTCACAGTAGCATGTGAAACAGAGATAAGAGAGCCAAGAGGATCAGAAATGGTGTCTAAGAGGTCTCTGATAAAATACCCATTTCCAACTAAAGGATGTAGTTATTCCACTCAAGCTATGAAGAGAATTCGTCAAGGAGTTAATTAACGTGTTTTCATTTTAACGTGATGATGGAGAATTCTCCCTGGAGATCAGCCAGTATTGCTGGTGAAATTCCTATTTCAATTTCTATTAAATCTTATTTTTTGTTTAAAATATCACTTAGAACTGAAAATGTCTGTCCTTCGCAGGGGTGCGCGGCCTCTGCTAAACAGCAGGCACAAAGCCACCTTGCCTGCGCTCCAACAGCCGGCAGAGGGCGCCCCGTCTCCTTTTCTGGCCCTTGGTTCCTCAGAGAGCAGAGGCTCTGAGCTGGGTGTCAGCCTGGCTGGTGATGGTGCCCCTGGGGCGGGAAGAAGAGCTTCGTTTCCACGGGACCCAGCCCCAGGGAGGCGCCCCAGGCTTTGGGACCTGAGAGTCAACAGTGAGTACAAACTTCCTTTTGGGGCCCAGAGTGCTGAGGAGAAGGGGCTTTGCTGTGGCTTCTCCAGGCCAGTCATGGTGGAGCCTGAGGTCAAAGGAAAGATGCGCGGCCTTGCCTACAGGCTGTTGTTAACTTTTTAATGGTTCCTTTTACTTTTCGCTATGAGTCGAAATGCACTCGACGGCAATGGTTTGGTTTGGTTTTTACTTTTAGAAAGAGCCCTGATGGCTCAGTGTTTAAGCGCTCGGCTGCGTTGGAACCCACCAGCCGTTCAGCGGGACAAAGATGTGGCAGTCTGTTTCCGTAAAGATGACAGCCGAGGAAACCCTGTAGAAACTCTGGTGGAAGCCCTGTGGAAACTTGGGTGGCGTAGTGGTTCAGTGCTAGGTTGGCGGTTCGAATCCACCCGGCGCTCTTTGGAAAGCCTATGAGGCAGTTCTACTCTGTCCGATAGGGCCGCTATGAGTCAGAATGGACTGGACGAACAATGGGTTTGGGTTTTTTTTTAATGAGTCGGAATTGACTTGAAGGCAGTGGGTTTGGTTTTTGTTTCAGTTTTTAACTTTGAAGAAGCTGGGAAATAGTAAAAAAATTGAAAAGTAGATGTATTAAAACCCTGAACATTAATTTTAATTATTTTCTTTATTAATATACTAGGAATTACTGTAATTTTACTGTCCTAGTTTTCATGAAGGCATTGCTGTTGTTAGTTGTGGTGGAGTGAACTGGATTCTGACTGAGAGCAACCCATGTGAGCAGAGTAGAACTGCTCCATAGGGCTTTCAAGGCTGTGAGCTTTCGCAAGCAAATTGCCAGGTGTGTCTTACAAGGTGCTTCTGGATGACTTCCAACCGCCAACCTTTTGGCTTATAGTCCAGTGCTTAACCATCTTCGCAACCCAGGGAATCCTCATAGAAGCATAAAAACAAACCCAAACCAAAAACAAACAAACAAACAAAAACGTTGCCATCATGTCTGACTCATGACGACCCTGTAGGACAGAATAGAACTCCCCCATGGAGTTTCCAAGGAGCGGCTGGTAGATTCCAACTGTCAACCTTTTGATTAGCAGCTGTGGCTCTTAACCACTGCACCACCAGGGCTCCCATGGAAGGATAGTCATCAATAACATTTTTTTAATATAATTCTATTTTTTGTCTCATTTTCAATTGAGATAATTGCCGAGTTTGAGGATTCTCATGACTCAGTGATGACCTCGAATAATTTCGAATTTCAGCTTTCTGAAAGGTATTTCATAGGACCCCATCGTGGCCATTAATGTTGAAAAAAAAAAATTTACCAAAACTTGCTCCAAGTCGGTATAATATTGTCCTAAGCACAATTCCTGAATCAGATTTAGATGAACAAAGAACGTTGATATCTATTTTAGTACCAGCTATTGATATTTGACACAGCTTCAAACTCTTTAAGATGAAATTTCTGCAGGACTTAAGTTGCTAGAATTTTTAATAGCCAAGCCAATGGCTGTAAGTTGGATGTAGTCATTGAAAATAATTTTTTTTTCTATTAAAAATTCAAGATTTAGACACAGTAAACTTTTTCTGTCTTTACTTTAAGGGCAAAGTCGGGGTGTTCATAATGTCCTGTTTAAAATACATCTATTCCTGTAATAATTGATACTTGGATCCAGTGAACCATACATTTCCCATTCCTTCATTTTCTTATATTTGCATTCAGAAGTATATGTCTTGTTAAAGTTTTACCTCCACAAAACATGCTTTCCAAGTTACTTTCTCTCATTTGCTGTAAGCAAGGGGCTAGGCCTTCTAATAGTCATGGAGCTTTCTGTGTACTCAGGATTTCTCACTGGACAGCTTTATTGACTTTTTCTCCTGGGTTCAAAATATCATCCCACACTGAGGAGTTACACAAAAAGTTGGAATCTATTTGCACAAATATGCTTTTCATTTCAGCATAGGAGCTTTCTCCATTTGATATTTTATGTATGTTAGTATTGGAATAATATGTCAGTTTGTATGGGCATCGCTCTGATAACTGTACATCTGATCTTCACATCCATTGAGTATCTTTATGTGTTTATAATGTAGTGTTTAGAATACATATGAGAATATCTTATCTGCTCATTTAATTTAAACCAAAGTAGTATATTCTTTGTTCTACATTTTAAAGGGTGGTTGTTGTTATTTGCCATGGAGCCCATTCCGACTCACAGCAACCTTATAGGACATCATGGGACACATTTTTGTGGCTATTGTGTCAATCCATCTCATCGAAGGCTTCCTGTGTTTTTGCTGACCGTCTGTTTTAGCAAACACGATGTCCTTTGTCTAGTGATTGGTATTTCCTGATGACATGTCCAAAACTGGAGAGCCAAAGTAAACCTTGCCATCCTCACTTCAAGGAGCCTTCTGACTGTATTTCTTCTAAGACTGATTTGTTTGTTCTTCTGGCACTCCACAGTATATTCTATATTCTTTGCCAACACCACAGTTTTTCTCCTGCCTTCCCTTTTAAATGCACCAGATTTTCTCCTGCCTTCCCTTTTCATTGTTCAGGTTTTGCATGCATGAGGGGATTGAAAAGACCATAGTTTAGGTCAGGAGCATCTCAGTCATCAAAGTGACATTTCCAGTTTTTTAAACTTTAAAGAGGTCTTTTGCAGATTGGCCCAATGCAATGCATTTTTTGATTTCTTGACTGCTGTTTACATGGATGCTTTCATCGTCAAAAAGACCATTTCAAGATGTATCCTGAAGTACATTGCTGTCAGTGATAGGATAATACCCATATACATGAAGGGAAGACCAGTTAGTAAGAATGTTATTCAAATTTACACATGAATCACTAAGGCCAAACATGAAGAAATTGAAGAGTTTTACCAACCTGTGCAGTCTGAAATTGATCAAACATGCAGTCAGGATGCATTGATAATTACTGGTGACTGGAATGCGAGAGTTGGAGACAAAGAAGAATTGTTACTTGGAAAATATAGCCTCAGTGATAGAAATGATGCTGGAGATCACATGATAGAATTTTGCAAGACCAGTGACTTCTTCATTGCAAATACCTTTTTTCAACAACATAAATGGCTACGGTACACGTGGATCTTGCTAGATGGAATACTCAGGAATCAAATCAACTACATCTGTGGAAAGAGACGATGGAAAAGCTCAATACCATCAGCCAAAACAAGGCCAGGGGCTGATTGCAAAACAGACAATCAGTTGCTCATATGCAAGTTCAAGTTGAAACTGAAGAAAATTAAAACAAGTCCACAAGAGCCAAGGCATGACCTTGAGCATATCACATGTGAATTTAGAGTCTATCTCAAGAATAGATTTGACACATTGAATACTAATGACCGAAGATCAGATGAGTTGTGGAAGGACATCATACATGAAGAAAGCAAAAAAATACAAAAACTCATTTCCATTGACTTGATTCTGACTTATAGCAACCCTATAAGATAGAATAAGAACTGCCCCATAGAGTTTCCAAGAAGCACCTGGTGGATTCGAACTGCTAACCTTTTAACCAAAAGCCATAGCACTTAACCATTACGCCACCAGGGGAGGTCATTAAAAAGACAGGAAAGAAAGATAAGACCAAAATGAATGTCAGAAGAGACTCTGAAACTTGCTCTTGAACGTCCAGCAGCTAAAATGAAAGGAAGAAATGATGAGGTGAAAGAACTGAATAGAAGATTTCAAAAGGCGTCTCAAGAAGACAAAGTAAAGGGTTGTAATGATATGTGCCAAGGCCTGAAGATAGAAAACCAAAAGGGAAGAACACCTTTGGCATTTCTCAAGCTGAAGGAACTGAAAAAAAAAAATTCAAGCCTCGGGTTGCAATATTGAAGGATTCTACAGGGAAATATTAAACAACGCACAAAGCATTAAAAGAAGGAATACACAGAGTCACTATACCAAAAAGAATTCATCAACATTCAACCATTTCAGGAGGTAGCATATGATCAGGACCCAATGGTACTGAAGGAAGAAGTCCAAGTTTCACTGAAGGCACTGGCAAAAAACAAGGCTGCAGGAATTGATGGAATGCATACTGAGGTGTTTCAAGAAATGGATGCAGCACTGGAAGTGCTCACTCATCACTGCAAGAAATTTGGAACACAGACACCTGGTCAAGCGCCTGGAAGAGGTACGTATTTATGTCTATTCCCAAGGAAGGTAATCCAGCCAAACGCACAAATTATTGAACAATATCGTTAATGTCACACGCAAGTAAAATTTGATGAAGATGATTCAAAAGCGGCCGAAACACTGTATCGACCAGGAACTACCAGAAATTCAAATGAAATTCAGAAGAGGAAGTGGAACCAGGGATATCATTGCTGATGTCAGATGGATCCTGGCTGAAAGCAGAGAACACAGGAAAGATGTTTCCCTGTGTCTTATTGACTATGCAAAGGCGTTCGACTGTGTGAATCATAAGATATTACGGATAACATTGCAAAGAATGGGAATTCTATAACACTTAATTGTGCTCATGAGTTACCTATACATAGATGAAGAGTCCGTCGTTGGAACACAAGAATGGGATACTGTGTGGTTTAGTCAGGAAAGGTGTGCATCAAGGTTGTATCCTTTCGCCATACTTATTCAGCCTGTATGCTGAACAAATAACCTCAGGAGCTGTACTGTATAAAGAAGAATGGGGCATCAGGATTGGAAGAAAACTGCGATATACAGGTGAACGACCTTGCTTGCTGAAGGTGAAGATGACTTGAAGCACTTACTGATGAAGATCAAGGACCACAGCCTTCAGTATGGATTACACCTCAACAAAAAGAAAACAAAATCTTCACAACTGGACCAATAAGCAACATCATGATAAATGGGAAAAGACTGAAGTTGTCAGGGATTTCATTTTACTTGGATCCACAATCAACACCCACGGAAGCAGCGGTCAGGAAATCAAAAGCCGCATTGCATTGGACAAACCTGCTGCAAAAGACTCCTTTAAAGGGTTGAAAAGCACAGATGTCATCTTGAAGAGTAAGGCACACCTGACCCAAGCCATGGTGCTTTCAATCACCTCATATGCATGGGAAAGCTGGACGATGAATAACGAAGACAGAATAAGAATTGACACCTTTGAATTGTGGTGTTGGCAAAGAATAGTGAATACACCCTGAACCCCCAAAAGAACAAACAAATCTGTCTTGGTAGAAGAACAACCCGAATGCTCCTTAGAAGAAAGGATGGCGAGACTGTGTCTCACATCTTTTGGACATGTTGTCAGGAGGGATCAGTCCCTGGAGAAGGACATCATGCTTGGTAAAGTAGAGGACCAGTGAAAAAAAGGAAAACCCTCAGCAAGATGGACTGAAATAGTGACTGCAGCAATGGGCTCAAGGATAACAACCGTTGCGAGGATGACCCAAGACTGGGCAGTGTTTCCTTATGTTGTACATAGGGTCGATATGAGTCAACGGCACCTAACGACAACAGCTTGAGTGGATATTTATTATTGATCGTAGTAGGATGAAATCTTTGACAACTTCAATATATTTGCCATCTAGCATGACGTGGTTTATTGGTCCAGTTGTGAGAATTTTTGTTTTCTTCACATTTGGGCGAAATCTATAGTGAAAGCTCTAGTCTTTGACTTTGATCAGTAAGTGCTTCAAGTCGTCTTCATTTTCAGGAAGCAAGGTTGTGTCAATTGATTATTGAATTTGTTAATGAGTGTTCCTCCTTTCTTGATGCTGTCTTATATAGCCCAGCTTGTAGGATTATTTGTTCAACATGCAGATTAAATAAATAAGGTGAAAAAATGCAACCCTGCCACACACCTTTTGCAATTTGTTCTGTTTGAACAATTGTCTCTTGTTCCATGTTGATTTTAGGCATGAGCACAATTAGGTGTTCTGGAGTTCCCTTTACTTATAATGTTCCTCATGTGTGGAATATGCTTTGTTTATTAACTGGACATTTCCTCTGTTCATCCTCTAGGACAGGCCCCTTGCCTTCCCTTACATTTGTACACACAGGTAGGACTAGCACACAAAACTAATCATCACAACACCTATGAAAATTAACAACAGTTCCTGTGTCCTACCTTGACCTCTGCATCCACCAGGCTATACAAGACACCCCCTCTCTCAGGGTCCCTGACAGGATCCAAGTCCCAACCTTGTACCCAGAGGCTTTTGCCACAGCCACCCAGGCCTGGCCACTCTCAGAGCCCTGGGCACAGCCCTCTAGAGGGCCCCAGCATGAATTTGGAGCCAGGAAAGCACTCCCTGTTGTGACAGCTTCGATGGAGCAGGGCATGCCTGGACCATAGCCCCGTTTGCATGCAGTGGCCCCTGTTGGGAGTGCCAGGGCCCTCTGTGTGTCCTGTGGGGCCAAGGGTCTGTGCATGTGTGTGAGTGTGTGCGTGCAGTTGTGTAATCTGTGTGGCTGTCTCTGAGTTTCTGAGTTAGTGAGTATATTGATTGTGTGTTGTGTTTTCTCGTGTGGCTGTTGTGTCTCTATGCTCTTCTGTATGTGTCTGTGTGTCTGTCTCAGTGAAGAGGTGTATGTCATTTCTGGAAATCCATGTATCTCTGTGCCTGTGCCTCTGTGTGTGTGTATCTGGGCATGTGTTTCCTTGCTGGAGTGTCTGTGTGTATCGGTGGTTTGGATCTGTGTGCTTGTGTAAATTTGCTCCTTTGTGTTTTCCTGACTGTGTATCTGTGTGTGTGTGTCCATCGTGTGTCAGTTTGCCTGGGGGCTGTCTCAGGTGACCCTGAGTGTGTGTCTGTGTGTGCGTGTACTCCCCATAGTGTCTCTGCCTGGATCTGCTGTGTGGGGCCCTGTGAGCCTATACATGAGCCCACATCAGTGTTCCCAGCTGAGAGCGGGTGTTCTCTGTTTATGCGTCTGTGTGCTCGTTCCATCTATACATTTCCCAATGAGTGTGTGTATGTGTTTGTGTGTTCCCCAGGAACATGCAGCCACAGAGGGGACTTCTTCGAGGGCCACCCCCATGTAGGTGAGAGGAGACAGTTTGTCCACCCTCCTCCCTCAGGCGGGGCTGGGTCCTTCCGTCACTGATCCATCAGCCTCTGGTGTGCTCCTGGTGGTCCCACCTCAGGCCCCAAGGATGGAGGGAGTGAAGGGTCAGTTGACAGGACACCCAACCAGGGGGCAGCTGCAGTGAGTTATAGTGAGTGGGAAAGGATCGGGGGTGGGGTTGGGGGAGTCTTGGGTTCCTGGGAGGGGTGATTGTGTGGGTGTCCTAGGGAGGCCTGGGGGTCTGTAGGGCTCTGTGTCCCTGGGGTGGTGTCAGTCGCTGGGAGTTGGGGAGAGAGTTGGGGCAGTTCTGGATCCCTGGCAAAGTTTTGGGTAGGAGAGATCTCTAGGGAAATCCAAGGAAGAGGGCTCCTGGGGCCTGGTTAGTGGTGAATGGGCAGCACACCTGGGGAGGACTCGGGGAGTCCTTGGGGCTCCTGGATCCCCAGAGAGCCCTCGTCCCTCACTCACCGTGGTGCCTAGGAGGTCGGGCAGTGGTAGCAGCAACAGCAGCGTTACTGTCAGGAGCAAAGGCGACAGACCCACTGGATGGTAGCAGGTGCTGGAGTAACTGGGAAATGAGTACAGGCACCAAGCAAGGGCCAACCCTGCAGACACTGCTCCTGGGTGACTTTTGGGCCCACCCTCCTGTGAGGCCCAGTAGGAGCCCAGCAGAGCCCGAGCCTAGGGCCACATGGAGTTTCCCTTCGGGCCTCAGTGTCCCTGGCCATGGAAACGGGCACATGGGGCCACCAGATGGTGCTAGATCCAGTAGGGAGAACCTTTGTGGCCTGGGTTATCTTGGATTGGGGATTGGGGAGACTCGCAGAGGAAGTTGTGAGAAGTGCTTAGCACAGGCCCAGGCACAGAGCAAGCTCACAAAACAGGACAATTGTAGACGTTGATGGTGGCATTGTATTACTTCTCACCCCAGTCCTAGCACCCTCCTGGCAACCCCAAAGGGACAGAGCCGCAGGAGGAAGGGTCCTCGCTGAATTTAACTTCAAAGAGGAAAAATGTAGGAACCTAGGCGCTCCTGATCCCCTTTGAGATCAGCTTTCTCAACAACACCTCCCCCCACCACATAAGGGAAACTGAAGCGGTGAGGGGTATGCCCATGTTCACTCAGGGGGCCTGAGGTGACTGCCGGTTCAATCCACCGAAACTCCTTTTTCCGAAGTTCACTGAGTTTCATCTTGCCAGTGATGGTTTTGGGCAGCTCTGGGACAAACTCCACCTGGACAAGGAGAAAGCAAACCTGACCTGACTCAGTCCTGCTATCATTTCCTTCCATTTCCGGCTCTTTTACCTTGTCACCTGCACAGACCTCAGACAGGCTGACACCATGTGGGAGTCTCTATGGGGTTCACCAGGTAACTCAGGTCCTCATCCTGACTCTCTGAAAGTGAATGTAGCGACACGATTTGCTTTGGCCAATGAACTGTGAAGTGTGTTACCTCTAGGCAGAAGAGTTCAGAACCCCTCAGATGGGAGGCTGACCATCCTGTCTTCCCATCAGCATAATACCTGGCAAGTGTCTACAGGGTGGCTGCACTTTATCCAGGTCCCAGGATGATGGGACGTGGAGCAGAGTTCCCAGAAGACCCATGGCAATGAACTTTCATTGCTATCAACCTCTAAGATTTTTGGGCTGTTTGTTATTATGTTAGGCTGGATTCTGAGGCGAAGGAAAACCAGAAAAGCATATATGTATATATCAATAAAATGGCTGACGCAGTTGTAGACTGGAAAGTCCCAAGTCCACGGATCAGGTTGGACGCTTCTCCTGATTCACGTAGCTGCAAGGGCTGGTAAACCCAAGTTCAGCAGGTTGGAGAGTACCGCTGTTGTTCACAGGCTGTGAAGATTGATGAATCCCAAGATTGGCAGACAAGACCGCAGGGAAGCTGCTAGCTCAAGTCCTGAGAACCGGAGGTCAGATGAACAGGAGCCAGCTGCAGGATTCAGATCTAGCAAAAGCCACTGAGCCCTGCCAGAATGTCCCCCCACACTCCATGCAGGCCACAAGCCCACAGAAACTCCGTTTCAACTGTTTGGCTACTAGTAGCAGATCCCATCTTGTGTGGGTACACCTCAGGTGTCCAGGTCATTGGTCATCGAGTGTGTGGTGCAGGGCATCACCTACAATCCTAGAAGGGCAGGACTGCGTAGGGGTGATTGGAACAGGCACAGGTATCTGGTTGCAGTTGGGGGTTATGTGCTGAGCAAGGTTACAGGGATGACAGCTGCCACTGAGCGCCGGGGTGGAAGTCACGTCCCTGTTCCCTAGAGCGCATAAGTGGGTGAATTTTGTAGCTGGTCTCCGGGCACCCAGTACCGTTGGCTGTAGAGACTGAGAGGCAACACTTATTCTCAGACCCTTGTTGCGGGTGGCTGGTGGAGTGAGTGGAGCCACCAGTTCTCAGGCCCCTGATGTGGGTAGGTAAGGACCCTGCTTTATGGCAGGGTGGTGTCAGATGTCACGAATCTGCCACTCCCCCTTAGCTCTTGCAGTTGAAAATAGGCTTCAGGTATATACCCTGTTGTACTGTGGTAATGAGGGGTATGCTGTTGAAATGGCCCCACACAGGTCAACGCAGGAGTGAAGGGCATTCAAAGTCTGTGGATCCTTTGTGGCTGTATCTAGCCAAAGGGACTGTGCCTGCCCTGAGTTCCTGGTTTAGGGGAGCTGGCAGATTATTTTTTCCTTTTTGTTAATTTGTTCCCTCTCCACAGCTGGCAGAATGGCTTGGGATGAGCTACAGGTTGTACTTGTGGCCCAGGGGGCAAGGCAATGGCTGTACCAGAGTGGGGAGGGGGTGAGTAAGTGGGATAGAGGTATTTCCCAAAGGGGAGAAGGGATTTTTTTTATCCGTAGGTTAGACACTTCCACTTAACATTCACAGATTCAGCACTGCTTCTCCCTGGTACTGGAGGCTTGAACAGACTCTCCACCGCTCAGTTTCTTCAGGTGTGGAAACTGCATCCTGAGCACTGCTGCTTACCTTAGGCAGTGTGAGCCAGCCGATCTAGGCTCCAGGGTGCTGGCCAGATCAGGTCTGGCAAATCCTTGGTGCTTCTGAACTGTGTCTCCCTCCCTGTAACATTCAGTCCAGATCCTCAACTTTGTATTTGGTGTTCAGGGCTCCTAGATTGTCATATATAATTGATTCAATTGTTTCTTCAGGTCTTTGCTGTAAGTGGGAACATGGGAAGCATCTGACTAGCCCACCATCTTGGCGCCACCTTCCCTCAATCTCTTTCGTGATATAAAAGTGCAGATGGAGCAAGTAAGCAGGCAAACAGAGATAGATGCCACACCACATGAGATCTCCACAGAACCAAGAAAGAGAAGTTGAAGAGTGATAGGGACCGTCTCCTAGAGCCAACAGAGAGTCTTCCCCTATAGCTGGCACTCTGAATTCAGACTTCTAGCATCTTAAACTGTGAGAAAATGCATTTGTTAAAGCCACCCACTTGAGGTATTTCTGCTATAATAGCACTTGGTAACTAAGACAATAACCTACTATATGCTCTATCCTAAAGTCTATGTGCACTGGAGAAGAATGTATGTACTACTGATGTTGGGTGGAGTGTTCTATATAGTTCTACTAGGTCTAGTTGGTTTATAGTGTTGTTCAAAGCCTCTATTTCCCTACTGATGTTCTGTATAGACATTCTGTCCATTTTTGAAACAACTATGACTGTAGAACTATTTCTACGCTCAGTTCTGTCATGTTTACTTCATCTATTTTAGGGCTCTGTTGTTAGGTAATATCTTCTTAATGAATTGACCCTTTTATCAGTATGTAATGTCCTTGTCTGTTGTAACAGATTTTGACCTAAAGTCTATTTCGTCTGATATTAATACAGCCATCCAACTCTTTTGGTTGCTATTTGCATAGAATTTCTTTTTCCCATCCTTTCAGTTTCAACCCATTTGTGTATTGAATCTAAAGTGCGTCTCTTGTAGACAGCATATCAACACATGAATACTTAGGGAAAGAGGTCTTTACCTACTGTACAAATGGGAATCACTAGTATGTAGAGGGCAATTTAAGTCATGAAAGTGGTTGTGAATGAGCAGAATGACGTGAGAATACAGTCAAGAACACAACTTTGGGGCATTCTTACTGGGAGATAGGGGCATGTCACTCAACTGTAGTTTCTTCAGAGGTGACTTTTTTGGGCCCTGATGTCCTGTCTGGAGCCGTGTTGGCACAGTGGTGAAGAGATCACCTGCTAACCAAGAGGTTGACAGTGCAAATCCACACTCCTTGGAAACACCATGGGACAGTTCTACTCTGTCCTATGGGGTTGCTATGAGTCGGAATGGACTCTATGGCGACAGGTTAATGTCCACTCCAGCCTGAAGAGTTTTTGACAATTGTTGCACACACTTATTTCAGACTGTTGCATCTGAAGTCCATGTGGCCAAGGATCAAGTGTATTGTTTGTTATACCAGATAGCAGGTGCTCAATAAAGCTTTGTTGAGTAAACAAATATCAGTGTAGACTGGTCGTGTACTTATCTAACATCTAATGAAGTTATGCCAGATAGCAGTTGTAAGATTCTTCTTTAAATGTTATGAATTTTGGTTGATAACTGATTTTCTCTAGTGATCAAGGTATTGGAAGAGGAGACTCTGACAACTCTGTAATGCTCTTCAGAGACTGGAAGAATAAAGGTGGTTGAGGCCGTGGACATTTCGACCTGGGAGTATGTGGAGGAGGCTGCTGATGAGACCCACATGGCCAGTTGTGTGGGGAAGGTGGACAACAGCTGGGTAGCAAAGTAGAGCACCAGTCATGTGGTAGAGTGTGATGCCAGTCATGTGGGGGAGGGGGGCCCCTTCCCTGTGGGCAAATTAGGGAGTGGGGCTCCAGCTGTGTTTGGGAGGGGAATCAAGGCCCAGGAACACCGTTGTGGGGGTAAAGGGGAAGAGTGTGGCAGAGGTCCAGAAAGACAGCTAGGAGGAGGAGGGGGAGGGTGTGGCCTAGGTCCAGTAACACAGCTGGGAGGAGAAGATGGACTATATGGTTAAGGTCCAGGAACACAGCTGGGAAGGGGAGGGGGAGAGGCAGGTTTTGTCCAACGTCTAGGAACAAAGCTGGGAGGAGGTAAGGGAGTTTTTGGCCAAGGTCCAGGAACATAGCTAGGAGGAGGTAGGGGAGGATCTGGCCAAGGTCTGGGAACATAGCTGGGAGGAGGAGGGACAGGGTGTGTCCAAGTTCTAGGAACACAGTTGGGAGGAGGAAAGGGAGGGCCTGGCTTTGTTGAGGAAAATATTGGGAGAAGGAGGAGGTGGGTCTGGCTGAAGTCTAGGAACACAGCTGGAAGGAGGAGGTGAAGGGTCTGTCCAAGGTCCAGGAACACAGATGGTGGGAGGAGGTGGAGGGTCCTTCCAAGTTCTAGGAACACAGTTGGGAGGAGGAGTAGGGCTTGACCAAGGTCCTAGGGCACAGCTGATAGGAGAAATGGTAAGGGTCTGGCAGAAGTCCAGGCACAGCTGAGAGGAAGAGATGGATGGTCTGGCCTAGGTCCAGGAGCACAGCTGGGAGGAGGTGGAGGGTCTTTCCAAGTTCTAGGAACACAGTTGGGATGAAGAGGTGGAGGTACTGACTGAGGTCCAGGAACACAGCTGGGAGGAAGAGCAGGATAGCTATCCAAGTTCCAGGAACACAGCTCAGAGGAGGAGGGAGAGGGTCTGGCCAAGGTCCAGGAACTCAGGTGGGAGGAACAGATGGAGGGTATGGCCAAGATCCAGGAACACAGCTGGGAGGAGTGGAAGGAGAGTCTAGCCTAGGTCCAGGAACACAGTGGGGAAGAGGAGGGGGAATGTCTGAACAAGGTCCTCAGCACATCTGGGAGGAGGAAATCCAGAGCCTGGCAGAGGTCCAGGAACACAGCTGGGAGGAGTTGGTGGAGGGTCTGACTGAGGTCAAGGAACACACCTGGGAGGACGTGGTGGAGTGTATGGTGAAGGATCCAACCAAGGCCTGGGAAGACATCCTGGTAGAGTACATGGCTCACTCCCCATGTGTGCTGATGGAGGAAGTTTATTGGGCAGTGTGTGGCCAATCGTCCTGGGCAAAGAAGGTCTCTCCTCAGCCCTCTGATTCTGTTGAAGAAACAGTTAAATTTTTTAAAAATGTTCCTGTAGAACAGACCAAAGCACTTCAAAATATAAAAGCTGTAACAAAAAGATGCGGGTGTCATCACCTGGCACCTTCCCCTCCACCAGCTCTCTGAAGATCAGCATCAGGAGGCGAGGCAAAGATGGCAGAATAGACAGACGCTTCTGGTGGGCCCTCTTTACAACAAAGACCCGAAAAAACAAGTGAAATGAGTATATTTATGACAAGCTAGGCGCCCTGAGCATCAAAGGCAAACTTAGAAAACAAACTGAGGTGCCGGGGGAGGAAGAAAACAAACTGAGGGTCAGGGGGAGGAAGAGATGGTTCAGAAGCAAAGAGGACTTACCAGACCTGCATCGTGGAGTGCCCTCAGGCACCATTCCTGGGAGCGGTGGTGGCAGGCTGGCAGTAGTGTTTGGCTACAGTTTCCTCAGGGAGAAGCAGCCAGCCACACAGCCTAGTCACACCTCCGGAAGCAGAGAAGAATGGCGCTCTTAGCAAAAGCTAAGTACTTGTATGGATTTCACCACACCCCCACCCCTGCCTACTCCCACGCCGGCTTCAGTGGCTGACTTCTTTGGGCCGAGATAGGCCCTGTTGAGTGCCTAGAGCCATCCTCCCAGCCTTGGAGATGGAATAAACTTGACACTGGGGGAAAAGATAATTTGCCAGCTCCACTAAGTGGGGGAGCTCAGGACAGATGCATCTCCCGTCCAGGCATAAATGGTTCATGGACTTTGAGTACCTTTCCCCTCTGCATGGACCTGTGTGGGCCTATTTTAGGAAAATAGGCCCCTGTTGGCAGACTCAAACCGTTTCAGCTGTGCAGTGGAGAGATGGGTGTTTGATGTTTGACATCGCTTTGCCTATTAAACAGGGTCCTCCCCAACCCACATGATGGGCGTAAGGCCTGGTGGCTCCACTCAGGTCACCCAGCCACCCACAACAGGGGTCCAAGGATAACTGGTACCTCCCAGTCCTTACAACCAAAAACATTGGGTGCCCATGGTCTGTCTGCAGAACCCACCTATCTGTATGCTCTAGGAAACAGGGACATGCTTTCCTCAGAGACACATGGGGGATGATTCTCAGCCCCCTGCCTTGTTCCGAGTGTGACCCCCTGCCCCAACCAGATACCATTACCTATAGCAATCACCCCTGCCCCTCTAAGACTATAGGACAGAGCCTGTACCACACAATTGATGATCAGCTACCTGGACACCTGAGCTGAATTCATACAAGAAAAGTGAATGGACTCCTAGACTGATATACCTGATAACAGCTCTAGCCATCTGGGGAAAGGATGTCAGAGCTCCAAAGGCAAAAATCATCAAATTAGCTCACTCAAGCAACCCATTTGGGCATATCAAAACAAAACAAAGGCCATCTTGTGGGAAGAGCTGAAGCAGGCACTCTTGGCACAGCGCAGCCCACTGCAATCTGTGGATGAACGTGCCGCCCAGCCACCATCATGCCTGGGCACTTACAGGAAGGCTTCGGCTGCGTGGTTACCAACCGATTCGACCAGTTATTTGACGATGAATCGGATCCCGTCGAGGTGTTGAAGGTGGTGGAGAACAAGAAAAAAGAAGCCAGCGGGGGCAGTGTCGGGGGCCCTGGGGCCAAGATCGCAGCTCAGGCCGCAGCCCAGACCAACTCCTATGAGGCAGGCAAACAGCTGCATAAAGAGTCCCAGAAAGACCGCAAGAACCCACTGCCTCCCAGTGCTGGCATGGTTGACAAGAAAGAGGAGACGCAGCCACCCGTGGCACTTAAAAAAGAAGGAATTAGACGTGTTGGAAGAAGACCTGATCAGCAACTTCAGGGTGAAGGGAAAATAATTGATAGAAGACCAGAAAGGTGACTACCTCGGGAAAGACGATTTGAAAAACCACTTGAAGAAAAGGGTGAAGCAGGAGAATTTTCAGTTGATAGACCAATCATTGACTGGCGTATTCGGGGCCGTGGTGCTCCTGGAAGAGGTCGAGGAGGCCGTGGATGTGGAATGGGCCAAGGAGATGGATTTGATTCTCATGGCAAATGTGAATTTGATAGGCATAGTGGAAGTGATAGATCTGGCCTGAAACATGAAGACAAACGGGGAGGTAGCAAATCTCACAACTGCGGGACTGTCAAAGATGAATTAACTGACTTGGATCAATCGAATGTGACTGAGGAAACGCCTGAAGGTGAAGAACATCCAGTGGCAGACACTGAGAATAAGAAGAACGAAGTTGAAGAGGTAAAGGAAGAGGGTCCAAAAGAGATGACATTGGATGAATGGAAGGCTATTCAAGATAAGGACTGGGCAAAAGTAGAATTTAATATCCGAAAACCAAATGAAGGTGCTGATGGGCAGTGGAAGAAGGGATTTGTTCTTCACAAGTCAAAGAGCGAAGAAGCTCATGCTGAAGATTCGGTCATGGATCATCATTTCCGGAAGCCAGCAAATGATATAACGTCCCAGCTGGAGATCAACCTTGGAGACCTTGGCCGTCCAGGACGTGGCGGCAGGAAGAGGTGGACGTGGGCATGGTGAATGTCCCAATCGTGGCAGCAGGACTGACAAGTCAAGTGCTTCTGCCCCTGATGTAGATGACCCAGAGGCATTCCCAGCTCTGGCCTAACTGGATGCCATAAGACAACCCTGGTTCCTTCGTGGACCCTCCTCTCTGAGGCTTTGCATGCTTAAGGATCCCAAACAACTAAGAAATTAAAAAAAAAAAAAAAAGACTCATTCATACCATTCACACCTAAAGACTGAATTTTATCTGTTTTGAAAATGAACTTCTCTTGCTACACAGAAGTAACAAATATGGTAGTCAGTTTTGTATTTAGAAATGTATTGGTAACAGGGATGTTTTCATAATTTTTAGAGATTATGCATTTTTCATGAATACTTTTGTATTGCTGCTTGCAAATAAGCATTTCCAAACTTGAAATATAGGTGCGAACAGTGTGTACCAGTTTAAAGCTTTCACTTCATTTGTTTTTTTTAATTAAGGATTTAGATGTTCCCTCAATTCCAAAGTGATTTTAAATATGGACATAATATTGGTTTTAATACCTGCTTTGCATTTTCACACATGGTCAGCTGAGACATGTAAACTTGATTTGTCAAATTTTATGCTGTGTGGAATACTAACTCCTTTATGTATTTTAACTTAGTTTTAATATTTTCATTTTTTGGGAAAAATCTTTTTTCAATTCTCATGATAGCTGTTATATATGCTAAATCTTTATATAGAAAAATATCAGTACTTGGACAAATTCAGAGCACATTGGTTCATTAACGCTTGCTCCTGCAGTGATGCATGGTTCATTAGGTTCAAATTATACTTGATTCAAGATTTTAACTATATGACTTTTCCATTTTAAAAAGCCAATTAGATACTTTATAGGTGAAAGTTGTTTAAGCTTATTGTTGATAGACAAATCCTGTCGAGTGAAGTAGTTACATGGGTATGGATTTTTTCCCCCTCCAACAGAGTGGTGGAATAGTTTGATTTGGCTAATGCATAATATTTAACCTATGTAAAATAAGTGTCTGGCCCTTCAGTATGATTCGTATATTTGAAAGGTCCCCAAATCAAAATTGTACTTCTTTAAACAACTCTTTAACCCTTCCTTGTTCTGAAGAAACCAAAGGGCACTGGCTAGTATGGTGAGAGGGGGAGGATTTTAATTTTTGGAATTTGGAAAGCAGGCAGCTTTACATTATAAGGTTGGAACAGCAGCACTATCCATGAAATACAAACAAAAATCTTAAAAAAAAAAAGCAAGAAGCTACAACACAGTAAGGAAACATAAAATAAGCTAATACAATAACTTATACATGGCTCAGAGACAACAGTCAATATCAAGTCACGTAAAGAAACAGACGCTGATCGCCTTAACAAGCTCTCAAAACAAAGAGTCAAGGGATCTTCTAGGTGAAAGTGCATTCCTGGAATTATCAGAGGCAGAATACAAAAGATTAATATACAGAACCCTTCAAGACATCAGGAAGGAAATGAGGTAATATGCAGAACAAGCCAAGGAACACACAGATAAAGCAATTGAAGAAATTAAAAAGATTGTTCAGAAATATAATGAAAAATTTAATAAGCCAGAAAAATCCACAGGCAGACAGCAATCAGAAATCTGGAAGATTAACAATAAAACTACAGAAGTAAATGCAATAGAAAGTCGGAGAAGCAGAACTGAATAACTGGAAGGCAGAATTCCTGAACTTGAAGATAAAGCACTTGGCACTAATATATTTGAAGAAAAATCACATAAAATAATTTTAAAAAATGAAGAAAACTTAAGAATCATGTGGGACTCTATCAAGAGAAATAACCTCTGAGTGATTGGAGTGCCAGACCGGGGAGGGATAACAGAAAATACAGAGAGAATTGTTGAAGATTTGTTGGCAGAAAACTTCCCTGATATTGTGAAAGATGAAAAGATATCTATCAAAGATGCTGGTCGAACTCCACATAAGGTAGATGTTAAAAGAAAGTCACCAAGACATATCATAATCAAATTAGCCAAAACCAAAAATAAAGAGAGAATTATAATAGCAGCTACGGATAAATGAAAAGTCACCTACAAAGGAGAGCCAAAAAGAATAAACTCAGACTACTTAGCAAAACATGCAGGTAAGAAGGCAATGGGAATCCTCATGAGAGCATTAAAACGACAACAACAAAAACGTTGCTGTTGCGTCCAACCTACAGCAACCCTATAGGACAGAGTAGAACTGCCCCCTGGGCTTTCCAAGGAGTGACTGGTGGGTTGGAACTGCCAACCTTTTGGTTAGCAGCCTAGTTCTTAACCACTGTGCCACCAGGGCTGCCACGCAAGCATAGTCATCAATAATATTTTAAAACTGTAATTTTTAGTTTGTCTCATTTTCAATGGAGATAATTGTTGTGTTTGTCGATTTTGATGACCTGAAAGAATTTTAAATTTCAGCTTTCTGAACCATCTTTCATAGGATCCATTGGGATCATTAATGTTTACAAAAAATTACCAACGTTCGTTCCAAGTTGGGATAATATTGTACAAAGCACAATTCATGAGTCAGATGTTGATGAACAAAGAACATTAATATATTTTTTAGTACCAACTATTGATATTTTACACAGCTTAAAACTCTATAAGATGAATCTTCTACAAGATATAATTTGCTAGAATATTTAAGAGCCAATCAAATGACTGCAATTTGGATGTTTTCATTGAAAATACATTTTTTCTATTAAAAGGTCAAGATTTGAAAACTGAATTTTTTTATATCTTCACTTCAAAGGTGAAATGAGAATGTCCATAATGTCCTGTTTAAAATATATCTATTCTCATAATAATTGATAGTTGGATCCAGTGAGTCATACATGTCCCATTCCTTTACTTTTCTTTATTTTCAAATTCAGAAATGTACTCATATGTCTTGTTAAAGTTTTACATTCACCAAACATGCTTTCAAAGTTACTTTTTCTCATTCGCTGTAAGCAAGGGGCTAGGCCTTCTCATAGGCCTGGAGCTTGATATACACTCTGGATTTCTTATTGGATGGCTTTATTGACCCTTTCCACTTGGTTTAAAATATCATCCCACATTCAGGAGTTGCATAAAAGGTTGTAATCTGTTTGCAGAAATATGCTTTTCATCTTGAGCAGCGGCACTTTCTCTCTTTGGTATTTTATGTATATTTTATTGGGATAATATGTGAATTTGTATGGGCATTGCCCTGATCAGCATACATCTGAGCTTGACATCCCTTGAATATCCTTATATGTTTATAATGCAGTTTTTAGAATAAACATGAGAATATCCTATCTTCTCATTTAATTAAAAAGAAGGTGATGTATCATTGTTCTATATTTTAAGGAAAGCCTGGTGGCTTAGTAGTTAAGAGCTGCAGCTGCTAACCAAACAGTCGGCAGTTGAAATCCACCAGGCACTCCTTGGAAACCCTGTGGGGCAGTTCTGCACTGTGCTGTATTTTAAAAGGTTGTTGTTTGTGTTTTTTGTTGTTATTTGCCATGGAGTCCATTCCGACTCACAGCAACTTTATACGACATAATGAAGTCCATCGTTGTGGCTGTTGTGTCAGTCCATCTCATTGGGGGTTTCCCTTGTTTTTGTGGCCTCTTTATGTTACCAAACACAATGTCCTTCTCTAGCGAGTGGTCTTTCCTGATGACACGTCCAAAATAAGCAAAACAAAGTAGATCTTGACATCTTCATTTCTAAGGAGCCTCCTGCTTGTATTTCTTTCAAGACTGACTTGTTTGTTCTTCTGGCACTCCACGGTATATTCAATATTTTTTGCCAACACCACAATTTAAGTGCATCAGTTCTTCTTCTGCCTTCCTTTTTCATTGTCCAAGTTTCCCATGTATATGAGGTGATTGAAAAGACCATGGCTTAGGCCAGGGGCATCTTAGTCATCAAAGTAACTTTTCAGTTTTCAAAACTTTAAAGAGGTCGTGTGCAGCAGATTTGCCCAATGCAATACATTTTTTGATTTCTTGACTGCTGCTTGCATGGATATTGATTGTTGATCCAAGTAGGGTGAAATCCTTGACAACTTCAGTTTCGTTGCCGTTTATCATGACGTTGTTTATTGGTCCAGGTGTGAGTATTTTTCTCTTCTTCACATTCAGGCATAATCTATACGGAAGCCTCTGTCTTTAACTTCATTGGCAAGTGCTTCAAGTCGTCTTCATTTTCTGCAAGCAAGGTTGTGTCAGTTGAGTTTGTTAATGAGTATTCCTCCCATCCTGATGCTGTCTTCTGCATATAGTCCAGCTTCTAAGATTATTTGTTTAGTGTGCAGATTGTATAAGTAAGGTAAAAGGATACAACCCTGCCGCACACCTTTTGCAGTTTCTTCTGTTGGAACAATCGCCTCTTGATCTCTGTAGAGGGTAGGCATGAGCGCAATGTAGTGTTCCGAAGGTCCCATTATTTGTAATGTTACTCCTGTCTGGGATATGCGTTCTTCATTAACTAGGCATTTCCTCTGTTGATCCTCTAGGACAGTCCACTTGCCTTTCCTTACATTTACACACAGAGGTAGGATTGACACACAAAATTAATCATCACAACACCTATGAAAATGAACAACAGTTCCTGTGGCCTCCCTTGACCCATTCATCCACCAGGCTTCATAGGACCCCCCCCACCCCCACTTTAAGGGCCCCTAACAGGGTTCGAGCCCCAACCTCGGGCCCAGAGGCTCTTCTCAAAGCTACCCTGCCCTGGCCACTCTCAGCGCCTTGGGCAGAGCATGAATTTGGACCCAGGAAAGGACTCCCTGTTGTGACAGCTTCAGTGGAGCAGGGCATGTCTGAGCTTTAGCCGTATTTGCCTGCAGTGGCCTCTGTTGGGAGTGCTGGGTCTGTCTGTCCTGTGGCACCAAAGGACTGTGCGTGTGTGTGTTTGTGCGCAGTTGTGTAATCTGTGTGGCTGTGTCTGTCTGAGTTTCTGAGTCTATGAGTATATTGATTGTGTGTTTTGTTTTCCCCTGTGTGGCTGTTGTATGTATCTCTGTGCCCTTCTCTGTATATGTGTGTGTGTGTGTTTGTGCATCTGTCAGTGAAAGGGTGTGTGTCAGTTGTGGAAATCCATGTAATCCATGTGCCTCTGTGCCTGTGGTGTGTGTGGGAATGTGTGTCCTTGTTGGAGTATCTGTATTCTGGATCCATGTGTGTGTGAATTTGCACCTTTGGGTGTTCCTGAGTGTAGATCTGTGTGTGCATGTGCCCATCATGTGGCAGTTTGTCCTGGGTGGACGTCTAGTGTGGCCCTGAGTGTGTGTCTGTGTGAGCCTCTCCATGAGCCCGCACCCTTTGCCCAGGTGTGTCTGGGTGGTCCTTGTCTGCACGTCTCCATGCTCGTTGTGTGTGTACACTTCTCACTGAGTGTGTTTGTGTGTGTGTACCCCAGGAACACACAGACACAGCGGGGACTTCCTCGAGAGCCACTCCAGAGGTGGGTGAGACTAGACAGTATGTCCATCCTCCTCCGTCAGGTGGGGCTGGACTCTTCTGCCCCTGCTCCTCTCAGCCTCTGCTGTCCTCCTGGTGGTCCCACTTCAGCCTCAAGGATGGAGGCAGTGAAGGGTCAGTTCACGTGGCCCCCAGCCAGGGGGCAACTGCAGAGGGCTAGAGTGAGTGGGAGGGCTAGAGAGGGTCCTGGGTTCCAGGGGAGGTTCTGGGGGAGTCCTGGGTCCCTGGGAGGGGTGATTGAGTGGGTGTCCCTTGGGAGGGCTGGGTTCTGAGGGCTCCGTGTCCCTGGGGTGGGGCAAGTAGCTGGAGTTTGGTGGGAGTTTTGGGGGAGTCCTGGATTCCTGGGCATAGGTTGAGTTGGGGAATTCTGTAGGGAAATTCAAGGGGGAAGGCTTCTGGGGCCCTGGTTAGGGGTGAGTGGGCAGCACACCTGGGGAGGACTTGGGTCCCCAGAGAGCCCTGATCCCTCAGTCGTCATGGTGGCCAGGAGCTGTGGTGGTAGCATCAACAGCAGCGTTACTGTCAGGCACAAAGTGACAGACCCACTGGATGGTGGCAGGTGCTGAACTGTCTATCCAGCAAGTGCAGCCACCAAGGGAGGGCCGAGCCTCCAGAAGCCCTTCCCGGGCCACTCCTGGGTTCACCCTCCTGTGGAGCCAAGAGGAGCCCAAAGGGCTAAAGCCTAGGGCCACCTGGAATTTCCCTCCCAATCTCAGTGTCCCTGACCATGGGAATGGGTACACTGGGCCACCTGATGGTGCTGAATCGAGGAGGGAGAACCTATCTGGCCGGGATTATCTCAGGTTGGGGGTTGGGGAGGATGGCAGAAGAAGTTGTGAGAAGACTTAGCACAGGCCCAGGCATGGAACAAGCTCGCAAAACAAAGGCACTGTAGACGTTGATGGTGGCATTTTATTACCCCTCATCCCTAGTCCCAGCACTCACTTGGCCAATCCCAAAGGGATAGAGCAGGGAAGGAGGGGCAGTGAGTGAATTTAACATCAAAGAAGAAAAATGTAGGAATCTAGGCACTCCTGATCCCCTTTGAAATCAACTCTCTTAACACAACTCCCCCCACCATGTTGGGGAAACTGAGGCTGCTGGGGGTGTCTCCAAGTTCACTCAGTGGGCCTGAGTTAACTTGTTGATTATATCCACCCAAACTCATTTTTCCGAGGTTCACTCTGTTTGATCTTGCCAGCAATGGTTTTGGGCAGCTCTGAGATAAACTCCACCTGGATAAGGAAGAACCATATCCAACCTGACTCAGTCCTGCTATCATTTCCTTCCATTTCCCACTCTCTTCCTTGCCACCTGCACAGACCCCAGACAGGGTAACACCATGTAGGGGTCTCCATGGGGCTCACCAGGTATCTCAGGTCCTCCTCCTGACCTCGGGAGGGTGGATGTAGCCACAAGACATGTTTTGGCCAGTGAACTGTGAAGTGTGTCACCTCTAGGCAGAACAGTTCAGAACCCTTCAGATGGGAAGCTGACCACCGTGTCTTCCCATCAGAATAGTACATGACAGGTGTGTACATGGTATTCGTGCTTTATCCAGGTCCCAGGGTGACAGAACATGGAGCAGAGTTCCCAGGAGACCCATGGTAAAAAACTTTCTTCGCTATCAGCCACTAAGACTCTAGAGCTGTTTGTTATTGTCTTAGGCTGGGTTCTCTAGAGAGGAAAAACCCGTATACCTTATATATGTATATGTATAAAGAAAAATATATGTATTTTTATAAAGAAAAATATATATATAAACCAAACCAAAACGAAACCCAGTGCCTTCGAGTTGAGTCCTATTCGTAGCGACCCTATAGGACAGAGTAGAACTGCCACATAGAGTTTCCAAGGAACGCCTGGTGGATTCAAACTGCCGACCCTGTGGTTAGCAGCTGTAGCACTTAACCACTATGCCACGAGGCTTTCCATATATATGTATATGATCCATTGCGTATATATGTAGAGAGAGAGAGATTTATATCAAGGAAATGGCTCACGCCATTGTAGAGGCAGGAATGTCCCAAGTCCGTGAGTCAGAATGGAGGCTTCTCCTGATTGACGCAACTGAAGGGGCAGGCAAATTCAAGATCATCAGGTTGGAGAGCAGGGCTGTTGTTCACAAACTGTGAAGACTGATGAATCCCAAGATCGGCAGGCAAGACCTCAGATAAACAGCTAGCTCAGGCCCCGAGAACTGGAGGTCAGATGAACAGGAGTCAGCTGCAGGATCCAGAACTGGCAAAAGGCCCTGAGCTGTGTCAGAATGTCCCCGCACACTCAATGGAGACCACACACCCAAGGAAACTTCCTTTGAACTGACTGGCTACTCACAGCAGATCCCATCGTGGGGGTGATCACGCATCAGATCTCAACAGGGAAGTGATCACAACATCATGTGACTGCCAAAACACTGAGAATCATGCCCCAGCCAAGGTGACACACAATCTTAACCATCACAGTTACCCATAGTATAACGTAGCCCACCTAATGCTATGCATCATTTTCTCTATTCTCTGTGAGGCAGCATTGTTGTTGCTGTGAGCTGCCACTGAGTCAGTTCTGATGCATGACGACCCCAAGGACAATAGAATGAAGTGTTGCCATCTCCATGATCATTGTTATGCTCAAGCCCATTGTTTTGGCCATGATGTATTTGAGCACATTCCAACTGAGAAGGCTCATCTTCCAACTCTACACCAGAAAATACTCTGTTGTGATCCATAGGATTTCCGTTAGCTAAGGTTTGAAAGTAGATTGCCAGGCTTTTGTTCCTGTTTTGTCTTAGTCTGGAAACTCCACTGAAACCTGTCCACCATGGGTGGTCCTGCTGATGTTTGCAATACTTATCTGCCTGTTGGTCTTACTGGTGTTGCATGATGTGAAAGCTATGAGGCAACATAGCCTAAAATGAAAAGCATTGCTTTGCCTATGAAACAGGATCCTCACCTACCCACATCATGGTCCGAAGGACTGGTAGCTCCACTCAGGTCACCCAGCCACCCGCGAAAGAGGTCCAAAGATAACTGGTACCTCCCAGTCCTTACATCCAAAAACTTTGGGTGCCCATGGTCTGTCTGCAGAACCCACCTATCTGTATGCTCTAGGGAACAGGGACACGCTTTCCTCAGAGACACATGGGGGACGTTTCTCAGCCCCCTGCCTTGTTCAGAGTGTGACCCCCTGCCGCGACCAGATACCATTACCTACACCAATCACCCCTGCCCCTCTAAGACTGTAGGACCGGGAAATGGTGCCTGAGGGCTCCCCGCGATGGAGGTCCAGTGACTCTTCTCCACTTCTGAATGGCCTGTTCCTCCCCCGCCCCTCAGTTCATTGTCTAAGCTTGCCTTTGATGCTCAGGCCTCCCAGCTTGTCACAAATATACTGATTTCACTTGTTTTTCCGGATCTTTGTTGTAAAGAGGGCTAGATGGAAGCGTCTGTCTAATCTGCCCTCTTGGCTCCGCCTCCCTTAGTAACATTCTTCAAGTCAAAAGGCTGCACCTTGAGAATCAGCTCCAAGCGGCCCCCCAGGCTCTCGTAGATTCTGACCTCAGAACTTCCCTCCTCTGGAGGGGTGCACAATCACTAGCCCACCGTTGTACCTGGAGCCCATTCTGGAGCGAAAGTTCCATCTACCAGTACATGCAACCCAAGATGACTCAACAGACTCCCAAACTTGGACAGGGGAGGGGAATTCCAAGAATGGGCAGGCTAAAGGGACTGAGGTATAAGACCCGGAACTAGTCTCCCCCTTAAAGACCCCCAAGTTAGCATCTTGGGGAGTTCATGGTCTAGACCCTGCATTGCTCCTTATCTGCGCCGATAATAAACTTGCCACTTTCTGTTTCCCTTAAAACTGTTGTCCCTCTTACTTCAATGGGGAACCTTG
Organism: Elephas maximus indicus; assembly: GCF_024166365.1. Taxonomy (NCBI): domain Eukaryota; kingdom Metazoa; phylum Chordata; class Mammalia; order Proboscidea; family Elephantidae; genus Elephas; species Elephas maximus. The sequence continues at coordinate 27,865 of NW_026060243.1, read as the reverse complement.
GGGCCTATGGTTATGTGTTAGGGCTGCTAACCAAAAGTTGGCAGTGTGAATTCACCAGGCGCTTCTTGGAAACTGTGTGGGGCCTTTCTACTCTGTCCTGTAGGGTTGCTATGAGTAGGAATTGACTTGATGGCAACCAGTTTGGCTTTTTTTTGTTTTAATGGTAGATGCTAAGAACCTATGAGGCCTTGGGTTACAGAGGCAGCTGCTGAGGCCCCTGTGGCAGATTGGGCAGGGAAGATGGAGGACACCAAGGGATGGAGGGGGATGCCAGCCAGGTGGGTTACTGGGCCCCCAGGTGGGTGGGGGAGCGGGATACCACTGGGGTGGAGGAGGGGGACCCAACTCATGAGGGGGAGGTCGACCCCACCCACCAGGGGGAGGGGGGCCCCAGCCATGTGGGGGAGAGGGACAGCAGCCAGGTTGACAAGGGTCGCAGCATCCGAGTAGGGGGGATGGATGGCTGCCAGCTGGAGTGGGTGGACGGCATACTGGGCGGTTGGGTGGAGGGCAGCCTCCTGTCGTAGGCGGAAGCCAGCTACATGGAGGCAGGGGAAGCGAGCTGGGTTGGGGAGAGGGCTCCCAGAAGGGTAAGGGAGGGGGAAGCCAGCCAGGTGGGGGAGGAGGGTGCCAGCCTGGTAGAGGAGGTGGAGGCCAGAAGGGAGGGGGAAGTGAGCACCCTGGTGGAGGCTTGGGAGGACAGCAGAGTGTACAAGGAGGTAGAGACTATGGCCAAGCCTTGGGAGGCCAGCAGGGAGAAGGAGGGGAAGGGTCTAGGCGAGGTCCAGGAACAGAGTTAGAAGGAGGAGAGGGAGGGTGTAATGGAGGATCCAGAATACTGCTGGGAGGAAGAAGGGGATACTCTGGCCCAGTTTTGGGAACACGGGAGGGAGGGGGAGTGGGAGGGTCTGGCCGGAATTTGGAAACACCAGTGGAAGAGGTTGGGGAGGCTCTGGCCCAGGTTTGGGAGCACATGTGGGACAAGGAGGAGGGGGAGGGTCTGGCAGATGTTTGGGAACACGGGTGGAAGGGGGAGGGTTTGGCCCAGGTTTGGGAGCACAGGTGGGATGAGGAGGAGGGGGAGGGTCTGGCCCAGGTTTGGGAACTCGGGTGGGAGGAGGTTGGGGAGGGCCTGTCCCAGTTTTGGGAATGTATCTGGGAGGAGGTGGTAGAAGGTATGGTGAAGGGTCATTCCAAGATTGGGGAAGACATCCTGGTGGAGCTGGTGGCCCACCACCCATGGGTACTGATGGAGGCCATCTGATGGGGCAGCGTGTAGCCGATCCTTCTGGGCAAGGAAGGGTCCCTGCTGAAGCTTGCTGACCCTGCAGAATAGAAGCAGTTAAATTTTTAAGATACTTCAATAGGACAGACCAAAACACTATGAATTATAAAAGGTGAAACATGATGATGCAGGCGGGTGTCCACACCTGGCACCTTCCCCTCCACCAGGTCTCAAAAGAGCATTGGTGCCAGAAAACTCTGTCCCTCCCGCTGATCCCACTACAGTTTAGGGGGTGGTAAAGGACGCAACCAAAAAGCAAAAAACAAAAACTAGATTGAGAAGTCAGAGTGCACAAGAAACTTTGAGATCGTACATAGGAGTAAGGAAGGAAGAGAGGAAGCCAGGCCCCTCCTGGGCCTGTCACTTAGAGTCCAACCAAGCCTGTGGTAAAAAGGAGGAAAGTGCCCCCACCCTCAATGGTGGAGTGAGGACAGAATTGAGTGTTTGGAGCCCCAGAAATAACTGTCAAGAAGTTGATACAGAGGTGGTTACAGCACCCTTTAGAAAGTCCTGTTCTTCCATTATGTGGTGTTTTCTGAAGCATTTGTTCACTCTTTCTGTGCGGAAACATATACATTCTTCTCTACACAACATAGAAAGGCTGGTTTTTGGGTCTTTCCACCTGACATTATGTTAAGAGCATTTTCTGTGTTCTGAAATGTCTTTGAAACATATGACTTTTAGGAGCTGCCTCCGTTGTAAGGATTTACACTAGTTCCCCCATCCCTCTACCATGAGTCATTTAGCTCGTTGCCATATTTTCACTGTAATCCATCCTGTTCCACTTGAATGTGGTCTCACCAGGTCTTTGGATACATGGTGGTTCTTTCATTAGGGCAGCTGACTAGAAGTGCAATTCTGCTGAATAAAAGGGTGTGAGTATTTGGAAGGCTTTGGGTAGACAGTGTTTCATTGCATTTCAGGATGGTTCTGAGAATTCACAATTCCACTATCAATGTGTGAAAGGGGCCCCAGAAGAGTTAATATTTAATTCCTTTGATAGAAAGAATTTATCAAATAAAAGTTTTCTCATTGAAGTTATATAGTTGTCTTGTTCACTGATTCTTCACTAAAAAAGATGAGACTGTTGTACAAAGTTAGCTTTGGTTTCACTCATCGATTTGTGTTCTCATTAGTAGTTTAAAGGGAAATCCAATAATAGCCCTGTGAGTATAAAAATTCCTGATTATTCATGATTCAAAGCATATGTATAAACCAAAAGAAACCCAGCCCTGGTGGTGTCGTGGTTAAGAGCTAAGGCTGCTAATCCAAAGGTCGGCATTCCAGTCCAACAGCTGCTCCTTGGAAACCCTACTGGCCACTCTACTCTGTCCTGATTATCCATGATTCGAAGTGTATCTATAAGGTATGTTAAGATACTCACCGAACAGAGACTGATGAGAAAGATTATTGCTAAAACAGCAATCTCCAGAAAGAGGAACATCATTACAAGTTTTCGGTCCAGCCCAGGAAAACTATTGTCAATGAGCTGAAAGAGCAGTATTCAAAGTCACGTGAAACCTCAAAAGAAATGTACAATATAGCAGTCACATGGACTCCTGGAGAGAAACCCGAAATCAGCCTCCGAGAACGAGCCCCACCCATCAGATATCTCCAGTGGGTTTCTCTGCTTCCAGGAAGGTTGGCAGCTGGCCATCTGGCGCTTCTTCTGAGTCTGGCAGTGTTGTTAGAGGTTGTGAGTGTCCTGTCTGTAATGGGGCTCAATCTCTAGTTCCCCAGAGACTCTACCTGCCCTTGTGTCTAATGCTGAATCACACTTTTCTTGTGGATACATTGACTTTTTAGCCTCTTAAAAACCAGCACAGGGCAAAAAAACAAAAACAAAATCACTACAGAGATGTCTTTATTCAGAATTAATCAACTTTTAGGGCTTGAACAAAAGCAAAGTGGTGACCATGCAGATGACACTAACAACGTGAGGCTTCTCTAAGATCCTTGATTTTAATTCTATTCCACTCCTCTGTGCACGTAGAGAGACTTCATCTGAGTAAGTTCGGACTTTTCTGATGCCTGGTCGGGAGAGATTGCTTTGGATTTCGCTATTTGTTCTTGAAAAATCATTACTTTCATTCTAAACATTTCCTTCAAGACAGTGTGTTCAACAGAGATACCCATTCGACAGAATATGATTCAGCAACAGACACGAATGAATTATGGAATGAGGCAAGAATGATCCATCTTGAACTTGCAAAATGCAAGTATAAGCTGGGAGAAACAACCCTGTAAAGGGGCTGCTTTCTGGGCTTTTGATTAAAGGGCCATGGCCCATTTGGAAAAACCAGCCCCCGAGGTCTCTTTCCAAGGTAAAGGGCAAACCCACTGTGGTATATTCATATACAGAACTTTACTGAGCAAGGAAAACAAAGCAGCTACTAGTACACCAAACATCCCGGATGAATCTAAAACGAGTATGCTGACTTAAAGGATCCTGGGTAAAAACAAAAAGTAAATCTCGTACGCTTCGATTACACAAAAGTTCTTTAAAACTGCAGATCAGCGGTTGGAAGAGGGGTGCCAGAAATGGAGGGAGAGGACAGAATGAATTAAAAGAATCAGCAGGAGAGTTTGGGGGTGAGGGTTAGGCTCATTATTCAAAATTCAACAAACTGCGTACTTTAATTAGGTGCTGATTATTATATATCACTTATATACGAGCTGTAGGAAAAAAGATTAGATATACAAACTGTCATAGTTTTTTATTTCCTTAACCAAAAGAATATTGCAAGTATCTTTAAAAAGTCAACGGGATATAATTTATGAATTTATAAGCCAGTTTAGAATTGAGGAAAAAATACATACTTACATTATGTGGGAATCCTGGCACTTTACAATGGTTAGGAGTACACCCAACCTGTTTGAAAGCATGAGAAATAATAGGAATGAAAATTCGGTGTTAAAGAGAGTATATGTGAGATAAATGTAGATATAGTTATGGCCATAACTAGGAGAGAGAGGCAGTTGCCATCATAAGTTCATATTCCAATAAAAGGTACAGAATACTGTTAACATCAAGTTTCTAAAATCATTGAAGTTTTCTTTCAACATTCATTTATATTCTGAACCAAGCCATGTCATGTCAGATTTTTGAAGTCCATAAATGTTTTGCATAAAAGAGGAATTTTGTGTATTCTATCATTAAAACTATGAAATTAGCAGCCAGTTAGCAACACAATTCCAGACAGCCACTAATAAGAATTTAGTTTTGTAGTTCATAGTACTTCACCTGAACCAATGAATAGCAACATGGAAACTAATACGTAAAAGGAATATAAAAATTTCTGGAATGTATGATCACCACAACAAAAGGCAAATCTTGTTTCTTTAAAAACAAGATTGTACAAGTATTTTAGGAGAAAATAACTTTGCAATGGGATTCATACTAATCCACATGGAGGTTCAGTTTCATGCAGATTGAAATCTCTCTGGAAAATAAACTCTGAGCTCTCTAACACTTTCATCTCAGCCCTTACAGTTGAGGTGACTACCGTGTGTGCTTTCATGAAACACACTGTCTTTGAGTAGCCACTGTCTAAAAGGGAGCAGTCGCTCTCAGCAGATTAATTAAAGAAGCAGATCAGATGCATGAAAAGGCCAAGGCCATCCTTTCTTCATTGGTCAACCACCCCAGTTCTGGGCGCTCTTGTCCCATCTGGCTATGGTCGAGACGCTGGTGTCAGGAGTGCCCTACTCCCTAAGTCAGCTCAGACAGGGGTCACTAAACACTGCAGTTCTGCTGGTCACCTTTCATGCTGGACTGAGTCCCCTTCAACCACCCTGGGAAAAGCTGTTGTTTAAACTGGTGTGAAAGAGCCCAATAAAAGGTGAGAAAACACGGCATGTTCAAGGACTACTCACATTTTCCAATGGAGTAGTTGGTAGCCAGAGCACCAGGAACCAGAACAATACCCTTTGTGTCTTCATGTCCTGTCCCCTTCAGGAAGCTCAAGTGGCACAAAGAAAGAATCTGGTAAGTGTGGGATGGGGAAAGGGCCATTTTTGTATGAGAGTGGAACAAGGGTATGGCCTGGAGGGATAGGGGATGCTTGCACTCCTGGGAGGGGGAAGGGAGGGAAAGGGATGGGAAAACGGTGGAGATGGCAGGAGTGGGTTGGAGGAGGAAGGAGGCCACACAGGAGAGAAGTTGGAGGAGAGTTCAAAGTCAGTCAGTCAGTGAGTAGATCAGCAGGTCAGTAGGATGCAAGGAGCAGAAGAGTTGGATTCGCAGCATCAGTAGCCTTCTCCTATCTGGTCGATGCCTTTGTAACCTACATGGTTTAGAAATTCTCCCTTGTCCAATCCCTGCCTTCGCCCCTGACACATCACAATGGACCCCAAGCCTGACACACCACAGGTAACCCACCGTGCACCATCCCAGACCAACTGCCATACCAACTACAGGTCCTCTCTGGGACCATCAAGAAACTTGTGATTTATGGTCTTTCCCAACCCATCTTCCTTGTCCCCCACATTCTGGGTTCCTCCTTTCCTGCACTCCCAGAATTTCCCATCCTAACTGATGGCTGTGAAACTTATAGCATGAATGATGACAGAGCTGTGAGAAGAAACAAATAAAAGCAGAACGGGGAGTTCACACCCCTGCCCCCTCTCTGTAACTGATACAATAAACAGACAAAAATCAGTGAGGATGTGGAACATTTGAATAGCAGTTGAATATATGCGTTTATCTCATTTTTCCTAAGAACGTTATTTTCAAGTACACATTTACAAAAATCACTCTACTTTGGACTTGAAGCTCGTCTCCATCAATTTCAGAGGAATGAAATCACAGAGAACACATTTTCTTGTTTTGTGATCATAACATAACTGTTCTAGAAATAATGATACAGCACTAACTAGAAACTCCCCATGTTGGAAATGGTAATGTGCCCTTTTAAATGAAATACTAATCAAAGGTGAAATCTCAAGGGAAAAGGAATATATGGGACCTCGGTGATAAGGATAACATAAAACGGAACTCAAATGCAACTCCTTTTGCCCTGGGAATTCCGATTTGGGTTGGGAAGATATTCAGGTCTCAAAATCATCCCTTATTAACTTAGAAAATATCACACCTTAAATAGTTATAAAATGTCAGTTAACTCTGTCACCCCACTATTCATTAGTGTGGACTTTAAATGATGCACGTAAATGGGGAATGTATCAATCTAACTCTCACACTTGATCTTCCTGGGATCTCCAAAGAATTCGTGCATTTTAAGAGAGAAAGTTTCTCAGCTTCTCTCCTAAAAAAAAAAAAAAAAAAAATTTTTTTTTTTCTCCTAGGGGACCACTGAACAATACCCAGAGAGCATGGCAACCCCAGGAATAATGGGTGGTGAATGTCAAGAAGGTAGGCAGGGCCTAGAGACACCCGTGACTAGGACAAACCCACATAGGTGATCATCTTTCCCAGGCCCTCTCCTGAGTTGAACTCATATGTAGGTGTTTATCTGCAGGATTGGACACAGTGATTCTGAAATTTATTCAGGCCCATGGCAGCTTCAAGATTGTTACATTAACTCAAATTACAAGAATCAAAAATGAAAGTGATGACATTACTATCAGCCTTACAGAAGTAAAAATAGGTTTTAAGTGAATGCTTTGAACAACTGAAAACCAACCAAATAAATAGGGTAAATCAAATGAGCAAATTCCAAGAAACACTCATACTACAAAAGAGTTGAAAGAGAAATAGGAAATGTGTATAGACTTATAACAAGAGATTGAATCAGTCATAAAAACGCTCCCAACAATAAAGCCTGAGAACAGAAGCTTTTGTGGCTAAATTCCACCAGACATTTAAAGATTTATCACCAATTCTTCTCAAAATCTTCAAAAACAAAAGAAGACGAGGGAATACTTCCTAACTCATTCTATAAGGTCAGCATTACTCTGATACTAAAGGCAGATATAGACTTCACAAGAAAAGAAAAATGTGGCACACTATTCCTTAAGAATATAGACATAAAAATCTTCAACCAAACAAGGGCAACACAAATCCAGCAGTACAGCAAAAGGATTATACACTGTGAGCAAGAGGAGTTTACCCCAGAAATCCATGGGTGGTTTAACAATCAATCAATGTAATATGCTTCATTAATATAAGGAAGCACACAAGCCCACACATGATCATGTTAATTGATGGAGATAAAGCATTTGAGAACACCCAGTAGTCTGTCATGAAACAAATGTTCAGAAAGTTTGAACTAAGGGAATTTCCTCAACATAATAAAGGCCATGTATGGAAAAACCAACAGCTAACATTATACCCAACGGTGAAAGACTAAAAGCTTTTCCCCCTAACATCAGGAACGGGACAAAGATTGTTGGTGTCAGTACTACAATTCAACTTGTATTGGAAGTTCTAGCCAGATTAGTCAGGCAAGAAAAAGAAATAGCGTATCCAGGCTGAACTGGAAGAAGTCAAACTGTCTGTACTCACAGTTGATATGATAGTGTAAAGATTAAATCCTAAAGAATTAACAACAAACACTGTTAGAGCTAATCAACGAATTCAGCAAGGTTGCAGGATACAAGACCAACACAAAAAATCAGTTAAATATCTACACGCTAGCATTGAAAACTCCAGGAAGGAAACTGAGAGAACAATTCCATTTACAATAGCATCCAAATGAATACACTACCTAGGAATAAAATTAACCAATGAGGTGAAAGATTTGTACCCTGAAAATTACAAAATATCTCTGCAGGAATTTAAAAAAGACCTAAATAAATGCAAAGATCCTGTGTTTGTGAATAGAAAGATTTAATACTCTTAAAATGGCAATATTCCCTAAGGGAATTCACATATGCAATGCCTTGCCTATCAAAATGCCAACCTTTTTTTACAGAAATGATAAAGCCAGTCCTAAACTTGGTATAGAATTTCGGGGAATCTCATGTAGCCAAAATTTTAAAAAGAAGAACCAAGTGGCAGAATGCATACTTTCCAATTTCAAAACTTACTAGAAACCTTCAGTCATTAAAACAGCGTCATACTGGCATAGAAATACACATATAGATCAGCAGAGCATCCAGAATTGAACCCTCACGTATGAGGCCAATTGCTTTTCCACAAGGCTGCCAAGTCCATTGGATGGAGAAAGAAGAGTCTTTTCAACAAATGATGTTAGAGGAACTGGATATCACATACAAAAACTGATGTTGGACTTTTACCTCACCTCATATACAAATATGAATTCAAAATAATCAAAGATCTAAATATAGGTACCAAAATTATAAAAGTCTTAGAAGAAAACATAGGTGCAATTTTCACGACCTTGCATTTGGCGATGGTCTCTTAGAAATGGCACCTAAAGCACAAGCAACTATAGAAGAAATAGAGAAACTGATTTTCATCCAATTAAAACAAATTTTTGCATCAAAGGATGCTAACCAGAGAGTGGAAAACAAACCACAGAATGGGAGAAAATGTTTGCAAATCATACATTTGATAAAGGTCTAGTATCCAGAAGATACAAAGAACACTAAGAACAAAATCATAAACCAGCCAATGCAAAACTGAGCAAAGGACTTCAATAGACATTTCTCCAAAGAAGATTACAAATGGCCAATAGGCACATGAAAAGTAGTTCAGCATTTTTAGTCCCAAATCCCTATCTTGCACAAAGCCCTTAATCAGGATCCCATAAAGTTCTACACTTACTGATGCCTGCAGGTTCCCCAACCCCTTGAACCTACAGAACTCAAATCCCTGTCTCTAGCTGGTCAAGAACCTGTCCTGAGCATTGGTAGCTCCCATTGTCCAGATCCCTCTGTTCTTTCCTCCTTTTTGCAGACCCTCAGGTAACCTTTGGGCAATTCCTGGATAAACTGGGGCTCCAGGGAAGGTGACTGCTGAATAGTTGGGCAAGTGTTCAATGCTGCTCCTCACTAACACTCTCTAACCACATCACAAACACACACACATACACACATTCACACTGACCACACAACTTCTGGCCACATGAAAATGAATGCAGCACACACAGAGATAATGCAAATGATTGTATTCTTCTGACAGCACATCAACACTGAGAACTCAGACATATTCTGACCACACTCACATCCTGAATTCACACACTGATCACACATTTTCACATGTCAGTCCACTTTGGAAACACACAAAACACTGACAACAAACACACATTGCACATTCGCCAAGATTCCACATGTCCATACTCCCACTGACCACAGCAAACATAGTAAAATGCACATACAAAGACACCCTGAAATGACCATCTACCTTCTGATCATACATAAACATGAAAATCATATGTACACACCCTAACAACACACTGACCCCCACCACAATGGCCATTCACTCTCTGAATACACACAGAGACCAGACACACACCTAGATTCAAAAAGGCACCTGACTATGCATGTGTGGGCTTTGATCATGGGGCATGTCCCACCTCACTATCAACACAGAAACCCGGAGAAGAACAGGGAGTCATGGGACACAGGGACAAAGTGCAGGAGATTGTGATGTTTGTCCCTCATGAAGTACATCTGAGCTTTCAGAGCTGGTTGTTATAGTGGCAGCATGTGAAAAAGAGATAGGAGAGCCAAGAGGGTCAGAAATGATGCATAAGACGTCTCTGATAAATACTTATTTCCAAATCAAGAATATAGGTATTCCACTCAAGCTCTGAGAAGAATTCCTCAAGGAATTACCGTGTGTTCGTTTTAATGTGATAATGGAGAATTCTTCCTGGAGATTAGTCAATATTGCTGGTGAAATTCCTGTTTAAATGCTTCTCTAGATAACACTGTAATTAACCTTTTTTTTTTTTCTTTTTGGTTTAAAACATCACTTAGAATTGAGAATGTCATTCCCAGGGGGCGGTGCGGCCACCGCTAACAGTTTGCACAAAGCGACCTTTCCTGGGCGGCAGCAGCCGGCAGAGGGCGCCCCGTCGCCATTTTGACCGGCGGCGCCTGAAGAGCTGGTGGATCGGAGCTTCGGCCTGGAGGGTGACCGGGCTGTAGGGGAAGGACAAAGACCTTAGTTTCCAGGGGACCAGCGTCAGGGAGGCCCCGCGGCTACGGGACCCGAGAGTCAACAGTGAGTACAAAGCTTTCTTTTGGGGCCCTGAGTGCTGAGGAGAAGGGGGTTTGCTGTGGCTTCTCAGGCCAGCCACGGTGGAGCCCGAGGGGAAAGGGAAGACGCTACCCCTGTGTACAGGCTGTTGTTGCCTTTTTAACGGTTCTTTTTACCTAAAGAAGGAACCCAGGTGGAGGCGCAGTGGTGAAGCGCTCGGCTGCTAACCGAAATGTTGGCATGTGGAACCCACCAGCCGCTCAGCTGGAGAAAGATGTGGCAGTCAGCTTCCTTGAAGATGACATCCTAGGAACCCCTAGGGGCCAGTTCTCCTCTGTCCTGTAGGGTTGATATGAGTTGCAGTGGACTTGATGGCAGCGGGGTTTTGTTGTTATTTTTACGTATAACTTTAAAGTAGCTGGGAAATAATAAAAAAATGAAAAGTAGGTGTATGAAAACACTCAACATTACTTTAAGTTGAATTATTTTTCTTTATTAAAATATTAGAAATTACTCTAATTTTATTGTCCCGGTTTTTGTGAAAGTGCTGATGTTTTCAGTTGCGGTAGAGCGGGTTCCCTTTTGGTTCAGGGCGACCCCATGTGTGCAGAGTAGAACTGCTGTGTAGGGCTTTCAAGGCTGTGATGTTATTGGAAGCAGATTGCCAAGTTTGTATTACAAGGCACGTCTGGGTGGGTTCCAACCGCCAACCATTTGGCTTATAGTCTAGCGCTTAATCATCTGCACAGCCCAGGGAGTGCTCATGGAACCATGAAAAAACAAAACAACAACAAAAAACAAACTCACGTTACTGTGGTGTCCACCCTGTAGAGACACTATAGGACAGAGTAGAACTGCCCCGTAGGGTTTCTGAGGAGTGGCTGGTGGATTGGAACTGCCAACTATTTGGTTAGCAGCCTAGGTCTTAACCAGTGTGCCACCAGGGTTCCCATGGAAGGATAGTCATCAATTACATCTTTGAAATATAATTATTAGTTTGTCTCATTTTCAATGGAAATAATTGCCATGTTTGTCGATTTTCATGCCCTCAAAGAATTCTAAATTTCAGCTTTCTGAACCATCTTTCATAGGATCCAGTGGGACCACCAATGTTTAAAAAAAAAATTTACCAAGGCTTGTTCCAATGAATGGATAAATAAATTATTTATGATGAATGGATAAATAAATTCTGGTATATTCACACAGTGGAATACTATGCATTGATAAAGAACAGTGATGAATCTGTGAAACATTTCATAACATGGAGGAATCTGGAAGGCATTATGCAGAGTGAAATTAGTCAGTTGCAAGAGAACAAATATTGTATAAGGCCACTATTATATGAACTCAAGAAATAGTTTAAACAGAGAAGAAAATATTCTTTGATGGTTACGAGGGGGAGGAAGGGAGGGTGGGAGAGGGGTACTGGCTAATTAGATAGTAGATAAGAACTACTTTAGGTGATGAGAAAGACGACACAATATAGGCGAGGTCAGCACAACTGGACTAAAGGAAAAGCAAAGAAATTTCCGGAATAAACTGAATGCTTCGAAGTCCAGCCTAGCAGGGGTAGGGGTTTGGGGACCATGGTTCCAGGGAACATCTAAGTCAATTGGCACAATAAAAATCTATTAAGAAAACATTCTGCATCCCACCTTGGAGAGAGGTGTCTGGGGCCTTAAACGCTAGCAAGTGGCCATCTAAGGTGCATCAATTTGTCTCAACCCACCCAGATCAAAGGAGAATGAAGAACACCAAGGACACAAGTAATTACAAGCCCAAGAGACAGAAAGGGCCACATAAACCAGAGACTACATCATCCTGAGACCAGAAGAACTAGATGGTGCCCAGCTACAACCGATGACTGCCCTGACCGGGACTGCAACAGAGAACCCCTGAGGGAGCAGGAGAACAGTGGGATGCAGACCCCAAATTCTCATAAAAAGACCAGACTTAATGGTCTGACTGAGACTAGACAGACCCCAGTGGTCATGGCCCCCAGACCTTCTGTTGGCCCAGGACAGGATCCATCCCCAAAGCCAAATCTTCATACAGGGATTGGATTGGACAATGGGTTGGAGAGGGATGCTAGTGAGGAGTGAGCCTCTTGGATCAGGTGGACACTTGAGACTATGTTGGCATCTCCTCCCTGGAGGGGGTTAGAAGCTGACGAAATGGACAGGAAAAGAGAGTGGAGGGAGGGAGCGGGTTGTCTCATTAGGGGGAGAGCAGTTGGGAGTATGTAACAAGGTGTATATAAGTTTTTGTGAAAGACTGACTTGATATGTAAACTTTCACTTAAAGAACAATAAAAACTGAAAAAAAACCCTAAAACTTTAAAGAGGTCTTTTGCAGATTTGCCCAATGCAATACATTCTCTGATTTCTTGACTACTGCTTGCATGGATATTGATTGTTGATACAACTAGGAGGAAATCCTTGACAACTTCAGTTTCTCTGCCATTTATCATGACGTTGTTTATTGGTTCAGTTTGAGGATTTTTGTTTTCTTCACATTCAGGCATCATCTATACCAAAGGCTCTATGTAGTCTTTGACTTTGATCACTAAGTGCTTCAAGTCTCTTCATTTTCAGCAAGCAAGGTTCTGTCACTTGATTATTGAGTTTGTTAATGAGTGTTCCTTCAATCCTGATGCTGTCTTCTTCATATCCCAGCTTCCAGGATTATTTGTTTAGCGTACAGACTGTATAAGTAAGGTAAAAGGATAGAACCCTGCCGCACGTTTTGCAATTTATTCTGTTTCGACAATTGCCTCTGGATCCATGTGAAGGTTAGGCATGAGCACAATGAAGTATTCTGGATTTGCCATTATTTATAACGTTACTCCTGTCTGGAATATACTTTCTTTATTAACTGGGCATTTCCTTTGTTGATCCACTAGGACAGGCCCCTTCCCTTTCCTTACATTTGCACACGCAGGTAGAACTGACACATAAAATTAATCATCACAACACCTATGAAAATTAAGAACAGTTCCTGAAGCCTCCCTTGACCTCTGCATCCACCAGGCTCTACAGGACACCCCCACTTTAAGGGCCCCTGACAGAGTCCCGAGTCCTAATCTCAGCCCCAGAGGCTCTTGCCAGAGCCACCCTGCCCTGGCCACTCTCAGCGCCCTGGGCACAGCCCTCTAGAGAGCTCCAGCATGAATTTGGAGCCAGGAAAGCACTCCCTGTAGAGACAGCTTCAGTGGAGCAGGGCATGCCTGGACTGTAGCCTCATTTGCCTGCAGTGGCCTCTGTTGGGAGTGCCGGGGCTCTCTGTGCCTCCTGGGGGGCCGAGGGTCTGTGCATGTGTGTGATTGTGTGCGTGCAGGTGTGTAATCTGTGTGGCTGTCTCTGTCTGAGTTTCTGAGTCTGTGAGTGCATTGATTGTGTGCTGTGCTTTCTCCTGTGTGGCTGTTGTGCGTTTCTCTGTGCCCTTCTCTGTGTATGTGTGTGTCTTGGTCATCTAGTGCTGCCATAACAGAAATACCACAAGTGGATGGCTTTAACAAAGAGAATTTTATTTTCTTATACTCTGGTAGATTACAAGGACAAATTGAGGGCATGGGCTCCAGGGGAAGCTTTTCTTGCTTTGTTGGCTCTGGAGGAAGATCCTTGTCCTCAATCTTCCCCTGGTCGAGGAGCTTCACAGGCACAGGGGCCCTGTGGCCAAAGCACACACTCTGCTCCTGGTGCTGCTTTCTTGGTGGTATGAGGTCCCCAACTCTCTGCTTGCTTCCCTTTCCTTTTATCTCTTGAGAGATAAAAGGTGGTCCAGGCCACACCCCAGGGAAACTCCCTTTACCTTGCATTAAGGAGGTGACATGATTAAGGGCAGTGTTTCAATCCCACCCTAATCTTCTCAGCTTAAAATTACAATCACAAAATGGAGGACAGCCACACAATACCAGGAATCATGGCCTAACCGAGTTGACACATATTTTTTGGGGGGAAACAATTCCATCCATTACAGTGTGTGTGTGTTTTCGTGTCTGTCAATGAAAGGGTGTGTGTCAGTTGTGGAAATGCATGGAATCCATGTGCCTCTGGGCCTGTGTATGTGTGTGGGAATGTGTGTCCCTATTGGAGTATGTGTGTTTTGGATCCGTGTGTGTGTAAATTTCTCTTTTGGGTATTCCTGAGTGTGCATCTGTGTATGCGTGTGTCCATCGTATGAAAGTTTGCCCTGGGGGGCCATCTAGGGTGATTCTGAGTATGTGTCTGTGTGCTCCCCACGTTGTGTCTGCCTGGGTCTGCAGTGTGGGGCCATGTGAGCCTCTCCATGAGCCCACAACCTTTGCCAGGTGAGTCTAGGTGGTCCTTGTCTGTGCATCTTCATGCTCGTTGTGTGTGTACCTTCTCACTGAGTGTGTGTATGTACCCCAGGAACATGCAGACAAAGAGTGGACTTTTTTGAGAGCCATCCCAGAGGTGGGTGAGAGGAGACGGTATGTCCATCCTCTGTCAGGCGGGGCTGGACCTTTCTGCCCCTGCTCCTCTCAACTTCTGGTGGTCCCATCTCAGGCCCCAAGATGGAGGGAGTGAAGGGTCAGTTCAGAGGACCCCCTAGCCAGGGGGCAACTGCAGAGGTTTATAGTGAGTGGGAAGGGTGGAGGGGGTCCTGGGCCCCTGGGAGAGGTAACTGAGGGAGTGTCCCTACGGAGGGCTAGGGTCTCAGGGCTCTGTGGCCGGGGGGTGAGGTGAGTAGCTAGGCATTGGTGGGAGTTTTGGGGGAGTCCTGGATTCCTGGGGATGGTTTGAGTGAGGGAGATCTCTAGAGAAATTGGAGGGGGAGGGCTTCTGGGGCCCTGGTTAATGGTGAGTATGCAGCACACCTAGGTAGACTCGGGGAGTCTTTGGGGCTCTTGGAATCCTAGAGAGCCCCGGTCCCTCCCTCACTGTGGTGGCCAGGAGCTGTGGTGGTAGCAGCAACAGCAGCATTACTGTCAGGCACAAAGGCGACAGACCCACTGGGTGGTGGCAAGTACTAGACTATCCAGCTAGCAGGTGAAGCCACCAAGCAAGGGCCGAGGCCCCAGATGCCCTTCCAGGGCCACGCCAGGCTTACCCTCCTGTAGGGTCAGGAGGAGCCCAGCAGGTCTGGAGCCTAGGGCCACCTGAAGTTTCCCTCCCAGCCTCAGCGTCTCTGGCCATGGGAATGGCCACACGGGGCCCCCAGATGGTGCTGGTTCCAGAAGGGAGAATCCATCTGGCCTGGGATCTTGAATTGGGGGTTGGGGAGAATCTCAGAGGAAGTTGTGAGAAGCACTTAACACAGGCCCAGGCATTTTTATCTCCCCTCCGTCCCAGTCCTAGCACTCACCTGGCCAACCCCAAAGGGACAGAGCAGTGGGAGGAGGTGTGGTGACTGAATTTAACTTCAAAGAACAAAAATGTAGGAATCTAGGCTCTCCTGATCCCCTTGAAATCCAGTCTGTGAACACACCTCCCCCCGACCATACTGGGGAAACTGAGATGGGTTGTGCCCAGGTTTACTCCATGGGCCTGAGTTGACTGTCGATTACATCAGCTGCAACTCTTTTTCCGAAGTTCACTCTGTTTGATCTTGCTAGTGATGGTTTTGGGCAGCTATTTATCAAACTCCACCTGGACCAGGAGAAAGCAGATCTGGCCTGACTTGGTCCTGCTATCGTTTCCTTCCCTTTCCCACTCCCATCCTTGTCACCTGCAGAGACCCCAGACAGGCTGGCATCATGAGGGGTATCTCAGGTCCTCCTCCTGTCTCCCTGAGGGTGGACGTAGCCACATGACTTCCTTTGGCTAATGAACTGTGAAGTGTGTTACCTCTAGGCAGAAGAGTTCAGAACCTTTTAGATGGAAGGCTGACCACCGTTTCTTCCCATCAGCATAGCACCTGGCAGGTGTCTCTATAGTGGCTGTGCTTTATCCAGGTCCCAGAGTGACAGGATGTGGAGCAGAGTTCCCAGAATACCCACAGTAATAAGCTTTCTTCACTATAAAGCCACTAAGATTTTAGGGCTGTTCATTATTGTTTGAGGCTGGGTTCTCTAGAGAAGAAAAACCAGTAAAGCTTATAAATATATATAAAGAGAGAAAGATTTAAATAAAGGAAATGGCTCATGCAGTTGTAGAGGCTGGAACATCCCATGTCCGTGGATCACGATGGAGGGTTCTCCTGATTCACGTAGCTGCAGGGGCTGGTGAACCCAAGATCATCTGGTTGGAGGGCCGGCTGTTGTTCACAGGCTATGAAGATTGATGAATCCCAAGATCGGCCGGCAAGACGGCAGGTAAGCTGCTAGCTCAAGTCCCGAGAATGGGAGTTCAGATGAACTGGAGCCAGCTGTAGGATCCAGAACTAGCAAAAGCCCCTGGGCCCTGCCAGAATGTCCCCCCACACCTGATGCATGACACACGCCCAAGAAAACTCCTTCAACTGATTGGCCACTCACAGCAGATCCCATCATAGGGGTGATCACATATCAAATCTCAATAGGGACGTGATCACAGCATGAAACGACTGCCAAAACACTGAGAATCAGGCTCTAGCCAAGCTGATGCACAATGTTAACCATCACAGTTCCCTGCGGTACAACCTCATGCTATGCGTCATTTTCTCTGTTCTCTGTGAGGTAGCGTTGTTGTTGCTGTTCGTTGGCATTAAGTCGGGTCCAATTCATGACGACCCCAAGGACAACAGAATGAAATGTTGACTGGTCCTGTGCCATCTTCGTGATCATTGTTATGCTCATGCCCATTGTTTTGGCCACGACGTGTTTTGAGTACCTCCCAGCTTAGGGGGCTCATCTTCCAACTCTACATCAGAAAATATTTTGTTGTGATCCATAGGATTTCCATTAGCTAACTTTTGGAAGTAGATTTCCGGGCCTTTGTTCCTTTTCTGTCTTAGTCTGGAAACTCCACTGAAACCTGTCTGCCATGGGTGGTCCTGCTGATGTTTACAATACTTGTCTGTCTTTTGGTGTTACTGTGGTGGCTTGGGTGTTGCCATGATATGAAAGCTATGAGGCAACGGAGCCTAAAATGGAAAGCATGAACTCTGTTGTCAGATACACCTGGGTTTGAGTTCCAGCTCTGCCTTTTATTAGGTGTAATTTCAGGCCATTTACTTTGTGTCTGAGTTTCCTCCACGTAGAACAGGAGAGTTATACCACAGCAGGTTATGGCAAGGATTAAGTGAAATAATACTACATGTAGAGCATTTACTACAGGGCCCAGGACACAGGGTAGGTGATCAAAAAAATTTTAGCCATGTAGCTACATAATATGCATTGATTGTAAAGATCCGAACAATGCTGCAAAGTATTACAAAAGACGGAAATGTTAAATCTTTGGCATCTGTACCCTTTCAAACTCTGAGCACGTAGGATCATACATCGTATACCATTCCATATTCTGCCATGTGCTGTCGAGATCTGTTTTTGTAAAAAATTAAATATGTGCAATCATTTCTAACTATATAAAAAAAAATCCTGTTGCCCTTAAGGTTGATTACGACTCATAGTGCTCCTACACGACAGAGTGGAACTGCCCCATAGGGTTTCCAACGCTATAATCTTTGCAGAAGCAGACTGCCACATCTTTCTCTCAGAGAGCAGTTAGGGAGTTCCAACTGTCTACTTTTTTGTTGGCAGCCAAGCAATTAACCACTGTGCCATCAGGAGTTGCCCATACTAATTCTGGGAATAACTGAATCACTTCTCTATGTTGGACATTGAGATCAGTGATTTTCAAACCATACAGTGGCCCATTAGATAGTTGTAAAAGACATTTTGTTGGTTGCAAGTAGAATTTAAAAACAAAGAAGTAGAACAGAAAGTACTGAATGTATTGAGTTATAATGATATTTTATTAACTTTTATATGTCATATTTATGTATATATGTATTGGGCTGCAATACAAAATGTATTTCTTACGATGAATCATGTTAGAGATAGTTTTGAAGCTGCTGATTTGGATTTTTTTTTTCGGATTCTGGAGGCTTATAAATAACCTTCTTGCACTTACGTCTGTGGACACTTGTCTGATTTTTTTTCTTTAGGTTAACTTACCAGCAGTGAGTTCCTTTTTGGTTTTTGACACACGCTCAAGGATCCCAATCAATTAAGTCCGCTCCACCACATCCTTCAGTTGAATTGGGTCTTCTGCAGTAGAAAAAGGTAGTGTGGTTGTTTACCTAAGCTTACCCTAACCACCTTGGCGGACTTGGGAGAGCTGAGCACCAGAACCAGCCAAGAGGGCCAGACCCCATCCATCTGCCATGCTCATCTTCCTCGGGTACTTGTGTGGGGCTGTTGCTCCCTTCATGTGCTGCTGTATCTCCTTGGTGAGATGGTCCTGGCCATGGGACAGGAACAGTGGGGCCAGGACAATGAACACTATCACCACCTGCAGCACAGGAGTGAAGTCATGGTGAGTGCCAAGAAATGATACCCCCACCCACTGGCTTCACATCAATTGCCACCCATAGCAACCCTATAGGACAGAGGAGAACTGCCCCATAGGGTTTACAAGGCTTTATGGAAGCAGACTACCGCATCTTTTTCCTGCGGAGTGGCTGGTGGGTTTGAACCGCCAACCTTTCAGGTAACAGCCAAGCACTTAATCACTGTGATGGCAAAAATGTAATGTTTATTGAATGAATGGAAAAACAAGGTGATGCTTGTGCTGTGTTCTTGATAAGAGCATGGTGACTGTCTTAGTTATGTAGCTTTGGTATAACATAAATACCACAAGTGGATGGCTTCAACAAAGAGAAATTTACTTGCTCACAGCCTACTAGCTAGACGTTCAAATTCAGGGCATCAGCTTCACAGGAAGGCTCTGGGGGAAGATCCTTCTCATCAATCTTCCCTCGGTCTAGGAGCTTCTCTGCTCAGGAACCTCAGTCCAAAGGACACGTTCTGCTCTTGGCACTGCTTTCTTGGTGGTATGAGGTCCCCACTCTGGTCTTGCTTCTCTTTCCTATTATCTATTGCAAGGTAACATTTGGTGCAGGCCACACTCCAGGGAAACTCCCTTTACATTGGATCAGGGATGTGACCTTAGTAAGGGTGTTACCATCCCACCCTAATCCTCTGCAACATAAAATTACAATTATAAAATGGAGGACAACCACACATTACTGGGAATCGTGGCCTAACCAATTTGACACATACTTTTGGGAGACACAATTGAATCCATGACATCGACTTTGGAAAAGGAAAGAGTCGGGTTCAAATCTAACTACTTCCAATTCCATCTGTGTCTTGGAAAATTATTTCCTTCTTTTAACTTCAGTTTCCTTGTCTATGAAACAGATATAATAGAAGTTCATCCCTTACTGGTATCTGTAAGTATTCCAGGTAATGATATATGTGAACCATCTGGCTAGTTTAAATTTATTGTTACTATTTTTTTTTTTTTAGTAGTAGTAGTATCATCATAATTATTAATCTTATTGTATGTATGTACAGTTCCCTACGTGGGACCTAGTGAGGAATACCTATTGGCAATTGATGATTATGATTAAGGATATCCCCAAACTGACTGCACAGGGCCCAGTACATAGTAGGTTTTCAATAAATACTTCTTGAACGAACGAATACAGGCTGTGGAGCCAGGTTGCTTAGATTCCCATTCTAGCTCCATCACTTATTACAAGTGTGATCCAGGTGAGTTACAGAACTTTTTTATGCCTGTCTCCTCATCTATAAAACCAAACCAAACCCAATTGCCTTCCAGTTGATCCTGACTCATGGCGAAGCCATGTGTTACAGGGTAGAATTGCTCCATAGGGTTTTCTTGGATATAATCTTCATGGAAGTAGATCACCAGGCTTTTCTTCTCCAGTGCTACTGGGTGGGTTCAAACCGCCAACCTTCAGGTTAGGTTAAAAAGACCTCTGCTTGCCAGGACCACACCTTATCTGTAAAAACAGTATATAAGAATACTTAACTCCTTGGATTTTTGTGAGGGTTAAGTGAGTTGGCACATAGTAAGTATTGCTGCTCACAGGCGGTGAAGATCGATGAATCCAAAGATCAGCAGGCAAGACCATAGGTAAGCTGCTAGCTAGTCTCAAGAACTGGAGATGAGACAAACAGGAGCCAGGTGCAGAATCCAGAAGGAGTAAAAGCCCACAAGCGTTGTCAGAATATCCACTTACATTCAATGCAGGACAAATGACCAAGGAAAGTCCCTTTCAACTGTTTGGCTACTCAGACCAGCTGCCATCGTGGACGTGATCACATCATATCAAATTTCATTATGGAAGTGATCACAACTTCATATGACTGTCAAGCTACCAAGAATCATGGCCGAGCCAAGTTGACACACAACCTTAACCATCACAGCCTTCATCATCATCATTCATACTCCTTATGTACAGAGCCACAGATGAGGCCCACTGCCACCTGCTGACCACATAGTGAAGTCCACACACACATCAGTTATGCCCTCTGTGCCAGAGGACCAAGGCTGGCTAGATAGTACCTTGAAGTTTCTCGTTATTCTGGCTTCCAAGTGCCCACATGCAGACATGATCACATCGTGTCCTGTACTCACCTCCCATCTAATGGGATCTGGACTGTTCACCTCGGCTGACTCACCGGACTCTGGGAGCTCGGCCAGGGCATTCTCCATCTGTGCCTGACTGATTTGGTAACTGCAAGATCAGCTCTTTATTCCATTATGAGTTCAAAGGCAGATGCCAGGATTGAGGTGACCCAAGGCCAAATATTGGCTTTGAAAGGTCACATCTTCCCTTGGCACATAGAGTGACTAACATAGGGAGCCCAAGACTCGTGACCTGCTTGGGACCTGGACCCAAAAAGTGAAGACCTCGACACTCTATGCTATGAAACACCAATGCTCAGGCACACCCAAGGGCTCTCACAGCCTCAGATGACAGAGGACGGATGCTTTGTCTTCCCAGAGCTCTGGGTCCTTAGCTCAAGCAGCTTCCACCAGTATGAAATTTCTTAGAAACTCCAAATTTTATCCTAATCATTTATGTAAATTCAGCATCTCATTCACCAATACCTAAGTCTTCGCTTTGGAAATTAAAAAAAAAAAAAAAAAACTCTATTTCCTGTAATATCCAAGCATTATAGCTCTAGGGTATTGTCTCATTCTCTCTCTCCTTTTTTTTTTTTTAGCGTAGGGGTTAGGAACATGGATTTAGAGGCAGACAAGCTCGGTTAAAATATGAACTCCACCGGGTGATATCTTTGAGACTTAAGGGAACATTCTTCACTGCTTTGTGACACAGTTTCCTTATCCTAAAATGGGATAAAAATAGCATCTGCCTCATACTGTTGAAGGAGCCTGGGTGGTGCAAGGAGTTTGCCATCAGCTGCTAATGCAAAGGTTGGTGGGTCGAACCCACCCAGTGATACTGTGGAAGAAAGGCCTGGTGATCTGCCAAGAAGACCGTATGGAACAGTTCTACTCTGTAACACATGGGATCTGCAGGAGCCTGGGGCTGACTCGATGGCAGCTAACAACAACAACAACACAGTATTGAGGGCTAGGTGAAATGAGTTAATAGGTATCAAGCTTTAGGAGAGTGCTTTCACATCCTAAGTACTCTATGAAACCAAAAACACCAAACCTGTTGCCACTGAGCCGATTCTGACTCATAGCGACCCTCTAGGACACAGTAGAACTGTCCCAGAAGGTTTCCAGGGAGTGGCTGGTAGATTGTTACTGCTGAACTGTTGGTTAGCAGCCTGAGCTCTTAACCACTTCACCGCTGGAACTCCATAAGCTGTAAAGTGCAATTTCTTACCCACATATGCATACGCCTCTGTAACACCACCAAGATCATGACCCTGAGAATAGGGCCAGTTCCCAGTTAACTCCCTTACAGCCTTGTCCCACTCAGTATTACCTGAAAGTAGCCACTACCCATTTTAAAACCCTTTAGTAGTTCATAGGAGTACTTGGGTGGCACAAACTGTTAAGTGCTTCACTACTAACTGAAAGGTTGGCAGTTCAAACCCACCCAGCGGTGCCTTGAAAGACAGATCTGGCAATCTGCTTCTGCAAGGTCACAGCATTGAAATCCCTATGGAGCCCATGTCTACTGTGAAATATATGAGGTCAGCATGAGTCGAAATTGACTCAACAACAACTACCAACAACAGTAGTTAACAGAAAGGCTATGACATAGAAGGACGTGTCTTGTCTCCTCCAGGGTTGAATCCAAGAGGGCTGATCAGATCCATGCTTGCTCTCTAGGGCGTGCTTCCTTTTCAGGGGAGAGCAGACAGATCAGGAGAGGGATAGGTGGGAGCAATGGCAACAACACCTTTCATGGTCTGGTGAGGTGGGGTTGTTTGGGGAGCATAGGGCTTTATTCCTGGTCCAGCTCTAGAGGACTCAGTCAGTTCAGATTGAACCATGAAGAAGGGACCACTGGCATGTTCATTACCTTGGGGCTCCATTGGCCCTAAACACAATGATATTTACTAATGAACTCCCTGCTTATGTCAGTGTTCCTTGGGTGAGTTGTCCTGTGTCTGTGTGGCCATCGGTTCATGTCTCCTTAAACATAATTATTCTCCAAATAAAGCCATGCTTCCATCTAACATGGTGTAACTATGCTGCATACAACTGAGTACATTTTCTTTGGGTCTTCTTCTTATGTATCCCTCCCTGTTTAAGTCAGGGGTGTATATTCCAGACTCTCCTCTCAACAGCTTTGTTACTTGGCCTTTCTTACTGATTGTCCATGAGGTTTAAAATTCAAGATGGGAGGAGGGTGATGCTGAAGAAACTCTAACGTCCTTGACAAAACTATTGGCAAATAAGGACTTCAGAGAGTTAGGGCAGCTTCCATTTGAAAGAGAGAAAATGAACAAGAGGGCTGAAGGCCGTTCAGAAGAGAATGAATTTCCTATCAGCCATTTAGAGTCTCTGGGGAAAATTGTCGAAGCCCTCAAAATTTGGGGTAAAAAAATATTTATACCTAAACTTTCCATCGATGTTGATTCACTCTTTGTTTATTCTGAGAATTAGAGCATAGTTGGAATTCTAACCTAAATATGGTTAAATATGAAGTAAACTTATTTTCATACACTTCAGATTTTCTTTTCCCAAGGCAAATTCTCACATTTCTTTTCCTTTTTTTCTATGTACTATGTATTTATTTTAAAAGTTTAAAAAAAAAATTTAATCTCATGTATGTACTTGAACTAAGAAGCACACTCTCCATGGGTATTATTAAAGTACTGTAAAGTCCAGCCTAATCTTTGTCGGAAGAGTTGGCTTTGGGAATGGTTTTAGTTCTGGGTGAACAGAGAATCTGGGGGCCATGCCTTCTGGGGTTCCTCTAGGCTCAGTCAACCGTCAAGTCTGGTCTTTTTACGTGAATTTGTGTTCTGCACCACAGGTTTCTCCTGCTCCATCAAGGACTCTGTTGTGTTCCTTCTAAGGGCAGTCATTGGTGGTAACAATTGGTGGTAGCTGGGCACTACCTAGTTCTTCTGTTCTCACACTGATGGAACGTCTGATTTACGTGGCCCTTTTGTCTCTTGGGCTAATATTTTCCTTGTGTCTTTAGTGTCCATTTTCCTTTGCTCCAGGTAGGTTGGAACCAATTGATGCATCTTCGATGGCTGCTCCCAAGCTCTTAAGACCCCAGATGCAATTCAGCAAAGTGGGATGCAGAACGTTTTCTTCATCAACTTTGTTATGCCAGCTGACCTAGATGTCCCCCGAAACTAAGGTCCCCTGACCCTCACTTCTGGTACTCTGTCCCTGAAAGTGTTTGGTAGCGTTCAGGAACCTTGTCAGCTTTTGGTTTAGTCCAGTTTTGCTGACTTATCCTGTACTGTGCGTTGTCCTTCCCTTCACCTAAGATATAATTCTTGTCTACTATCTAGTTAGTGAATACCCCTCTCCCTCCCTCCCCACCCTTATAAGCATGAAGGAATGTTTTCTTCTGTGTTTAAACATTTCTTGAGTTCTTATAATAGTGGTCTCATACAATATTTGTCCTTTTGCGACTTACTAATTTCACTCAGCATGATGCCTTCCAGATTCATCATGTTGTGAGATGTTTTGCAGATTCATCGTTGTTCTTTATCATTGCATAGTATTCCATTGTGTGAAATATACCATAATTTGTTCATCGATTCATCCGTTGATGGGATCCTAGGTTGTTTTCATGTTTTTCTTATTGTTAACAGTGCTGCAATGAAGATGGGTGTGCATATATCTGTTTGCGTGATGGCTCTTATTGCTCTAGAATATATTGCAGGGAATAGGATTGCTGGATTGTATGGTACTTCTATTTCTAGCTTTGTAAGGAAGCACCAAATCGATTTTCATAGTGGTTGAACCATTTTACATACCCAGCAGCATTATGTAAGTGTTCTAGGCTCTCCACAACCTCTCCAACATTTATTATTTTGTATTTTTTGGATTAATTCCATCCTTGTTGTGGAGAGATGGTATCTCATTGTAGTTTTGATTTGCATTTCTCTAATGGCTAATGATCATGAGCATTTCCTCATATGTCTGTTAGTCGCCTAAATGTCTCCTTGGTGAAGTTTCTGTTCCTATCCTTTGCCCATTTTTTAATGGGTAATTTGTTGTTTTGCTGTTGAAGTTTTGCAGTATCTTGTAGGTTTCAGAGATTAGATCCTGATTGGATATGTTGTGACCAAAATTTTTTCGTGGTCTGTAGGTTGTCTTTTTACTCTTTTGGTGAAGTCTTTTGATGAGCATAAGTGTTTGACTTTTAGGAGCTCCCAGTTATCTACCTTCTCTTCTGTTCTTTGTGAATTGTTAGTTATGTTTTGTGTTTTGTTTCTGCCATGTATGAGGGCTCTTAGCGTTGTCCCTATTTTTATTTCCATGATCTTTATCATTTTAGACTTTATATTTAGGTCTTGGATCCTCTTTGAGATAGCTTGTACATGGTGTGAGGTGTGAGTCTTGTTTCATTTTTTTCCAGATGGGTATCCAGTTATGCCAGCACCACTTGTAAAAGAGATTGTCTTTTTCCCGTTTAATGGAGTTTGGATCTTTGTCAAATATCAGCTGCTCCTAGACGGATGAATTTACGTCTAGATTCTCAATGCTGTTGCATTGGTCTGTGTATCTCTTGTACTAGTACCAAGCTGTTTTACTGTTGTTTGACTGCCATGGTATAATAGGTTCTAAAATCAGGTAGTGTGAGGCCTCCCACATTGTTCTTCTCCTTCAGTAATGCTTTATTTATCTGGGATCTTTTCCCTTTCCATAAGAAGTTGTCAGTTTGTTTCTCTGTCTCATTAAAAAATGTCATTGTAGTTTGGATTGTATTGCCTTGTATCTGTAGATAGTTTGGGGTAAAATTGAGATTTTGACAATGTTGAGTCTTTCTATCCATGAGCAAGGTATATTTTTCCACTTACGTGGGTCTCTTTTGGTTTCTTTCAGTAGTGTCTTGTATTTTTCTTTGTATAGGTCTTTTACATCTCTGGTTGTATTTATTCCTAAGTATTTTCTCTTCTTGGAGGCTATTGTAAATGGTATTACCTTGGTGATTTCCTCTGAGTTTCTGTTTGTTGGTGTAGAGGGATCCAACTGATTTTTGTATGTTTATCTGCTATCCTGATACTTTGCTGAAATCGTCTATTAGTTCCAGTAATTCTCTTATGGATTCCTTGGGGTTTTCTGTGTATAAGATCATATCATCTGCAAATAGGGATACTTTTATTTCTTCCGTACCAATTTGGATGCCCTTTATTTCTTTCTCTTACCTTATAGCTCCAGCTAGGACCTCCAGCACAATATTGAATAAGAGTGGTGATAAAGGGCATCGTGTGGATCCCCTTCTCAAGGGAAACGCTTTCAGACCCTCTCCATTTAGGATGATGTTGGTTGTTGTCTTTGTATATATGCCCTGTATTATTTTAAGCAATTTTCCTTCTATTCTAATTTGCTGAGAGTTTTTATCATGAATGGGTTTTGGACTTTGTCAAATGCCATTTCTTCGTCAATTGACAAGATCGTGTCATTCTTATCTTTTGTTTTATTTATATGAGGGATTACATTGTTTTTCTAATGTTGAACCATCCCTGCATAACTGGCATGAATCGCACTTGGTCATAGTGAATTATTTTTTTGATATGTTTTTTAATTCTATTGGCTAGAATTTTGCCGAGGATTTTTGCGCCTGTTTTAGGGGGATATTGGTGTGTAATTTTCTTTTTTGTTGTTGTTGTTGTCTTTACCTGGTTTTGGTATCAGAGTTATGCTGGCTTCATAGAATGAGTTCGGAAGTATTCCATCCTTTTCTATCCACTGACATACCTTTAGTAGTAGTGGTATTAACTCTTTTCTGAAAGTTTGGTAGAATTCTCCAGTGCAGCCATCAGGGCTAGGGCTTTTTTGGGGGGGGGGAGGGGAAGCTTTTTAATTACCTCTTCAATCTCTTCTTTTCTTATGAGTTTATTTGGTTGTTCTACCTGTCTGTGTTAGTTTAGGTAGCTAATTTGTTTCTAGAAATTTGTCCATTTCCTCTAGGGTTTCAAATTTGTTGCAGTACAGTTGTTCATAGTATTCTGTTATGATTCTTTTAATTTCAGTTGAGTCTGTTTTGTTATCGCCCATCTCATTTCTTATTTGGGTTATTTGCTTCCTCTCCTGTTTTTCTTCAGTCACTTTGGTCAATGGTTTATCAATTTTGTAGATCTTCTCAAAGTACCAGCTTTTGGTCTTGTTAACTCTTTCAGTTGTTTTTCTATTCTCCATATCATTCATTTCTTCTCTAATTTTTATTATTTCCTTCTTCTGGTGCCCATGAGCTTATTCTGCTGCTGTTTTTCTGTTTGTTCGAGTTGTAGGGTTAGTGTTTTGATTTTGGCCCTTTCTTCTTTTTGGATGTGTGTATTTATTGCTATAAGTTGACCTCTGAACAGTGCTTTTGCCCTGCCTCAGAGGTTCTTGTTGGATGTGTTTTTGTTCTCATTGAATTCTGTGAATTTGTTTGCTGGATCTTTAATTTCTTCTGTAACCCAGTAGTTTTGGAGCAAGGTGTTCTTCAGTTTCCATGTATTTGATTTTTTTGTTTTTTTCCTTTTTCTTTTATTGCTTTCTACTTTTATGTCTTTATGGTCAGAGAAGATGCTGTGTAATATTTTGATGTTTTCGATTCTGTTTAGGCTTGCTTTTTTGGCCTAATACGTGTTCTATTCTGGAGAATGTTCCATGTGTGTTGGAAAAGAAAGTATACTGGGCTTCAGTTGAGTGGAGTGTTCTGTATATGTCTATGAGATCAAGTTGGGTGACTGTGGCCTTTAGATTTGCCATGTCTTTATTGAGCTTCTTTTCGGGTGTTCTGTCCTTCAGCAAAAAGTGGTCTGTCAAAGTCTCCTACTATTGTCATGGAGCTATGTCTCTTCTCAGTGCTGTTAGAGTTTGTTTTATGTATTTTGGAGCCCTGTTTTTGGGTGCATAAATATTTAGTATGGTTATGTCCTCCTGGTGTATTGACCCTTAAGCATTATATAGTGTTCTTCCTTAACCTTT